>NW_010170350.1:1117-1402 GCF_000695765.1 Mesitornis unicolor | reverse complement strand
GGTCAATGCCCTCAATCTCCACAGCTGCTATTCCAGAAGTCCACTTGTACCCTTTTGGGTCTTCCAAGTACCATTTCGTTAGAAAGTCTATGCCCAGAATGCATGGAGCATCTGGGCCAGTTACAATACGATGTATCCCCCAGTCATTGCCAACACAGTCAACCTTTGAGATTCTTCCGTCACTCCTGAGATGGTAATGGACTCTGTCCCTCTATGATAGGATGGCATTAGAGTGCATTGTGCACCAGTGTCCACCAGGGCTCTGTACTTCTCAGGTTTGAATGT
>NW_010170350.1:0-220 GCF_000695765.1 Mesitornis unicolor | reverse complement strand
AACCCCCCAACAGCCATGTCATCAGTGATTCACCAACACCCCGGGCATAGTCTTTTCATAAAATTCATAGTTCTTCCAGGGAGAGGATTTTGACCTCTGGCTGTGATTCTCCTTGATATGGTCCTTCTACTGCCTCTTTGTCTAAGTCCCTCACTGGGCAGTCCGTTTTCTTAGAGCACTTCTGGAGGGTGGTGACTGGGACCAACTGGACCACATCTCC
>NW_010170349.1:0-1106 GCF_000695765.1 Mesitornis unicolor | reverse complement strand
TGGCCCCCTCAAAACAGGTGGACGAGGGACTCTCAATTACCGCGTCCTCGCATCTGAGGTTTCTGTAAATCCTCCCCTCCCGCATCAAGTCGTTTTAATTAGAGAGAGGAAGGAAAGAAATCCCGGCATCCAGGCGCTATAATGTAGCTTTCCGGGTGTTTTTTGGGTTGTTTTTTTTAGGGGGCGAGGGGTGGGCACGACCAGGGCTAGAGGGGAAGGGGAGAGCCGCCCGGCTGCCCCCCGGGAAAGCAGGCACCTTTCAAGGGTGGCAATTTGCAAAACTCCCGTTCGCAGCACACAGTTCCTTTTTATGTATTTATTTATTTAAAAAAGAAAAAAACAACAGCGAAAACCCAGCCTTGGACTCGACTCCCTCCGCGTTTATTTAAGGCTAATCATCAGCTACCCTGAGAGGGGAGGGGGGTGGAATTAAACTTAGTTTAATTAACATTAATACACTGTCCTAATTAATGGGTTGGCTATTAATTTATACATGCTGGGGAGGCTCGCAGATAAGTGACAATTTATTAATTATCTTCCAGCTCGGCTGCAACGGAGCTGATTGCAGATGGGTTGCCAAAATAACTCGAGCATGGTTGCGTGGTAGTTGCTTTAGGAGAAAAAAAAAATCATTCTCCCCCTTCTTAAAAAAAAAAAAGAAAAAAAAGAAGAAAAAAATAATCCTCACGCTCACTCGGAGTGGCTCTTCTAACCCCAGCAAGAACTGGAGCACTCTTTTCCACCCAACTTGTGAATCGCACTTGCCTTCTAATTTGCCACATGCAAAACGATTCCTCTGCTTTGCAAGTTGCTTTTTAAGAAGGGAGAGAGAGAGGAAAAAAAACCCGCTCGCACACGAGCGATTTGTGCGTCTTAAACTGGAAGGAAATTGTGCGTGGAGAGGGGGGGCTCCTCTTCCTCTCACTGCCCCAACCCACCGCGCTCCAGCCCGGCGCCTCGGCTCGGGGAAGATCCATGGTGGCATCCCCATGTCATTCTGCTCCAAGTGACTTCATGTGATGTCAGCTTTAAATGTACGAGACCGTGATCTGACGCTCAGGAAGATGTTTGCTATCAAAATGTGACTGTGGCCACGCTGCGCTGCT
>NW_010170348.1:1126-1709 GCF_000695765.1 Mesitornis unicolor | reverse complement strand
GCTCCCCCGTGCGCAAGCAGCAGCATCTGTAACCTCTCTCTCTTTGGGGACAGATCGGTCCCCTCATCCCTGCTCCCCTGGAAAGGACAGAGCATGAGGTGACACTTCCATAGGGACGCACGCATACATCCCCTCTCCAGCCCACGCAACTGCCCCCAAACTTTACAGGACATCGATCTCCAGCGGCAAAGTCGAACCCGGGGCGCTCTCCTGCCTCCAGATTTTGCTGTTTGTTTTATGAAAATGATGAGTCAGTTTTTAAACAGCAAGAGCCTGTGTTTACCCGTGTTTTTCTCTCAGAATGAACCAAAAAATCTGTTGCCACCGGCTCCTCTTCTCACGCCATATGTTGGGCTGCGCTGCGGCCGCCAGTCGATCTCCAGCGGCAAAGTCGAACCCGGGGCGCTCTCCTGCCTCCAGATTTTGCTGTTTGTTTTATGAAAATGATGAGTCAGTTTTTAAACAGCAAGAGCCTGTGTTTACCCGTGTTTTTCTCTCAGAATGAACCAAAAAATCTGTTGCCACCGGCTCCTCTTCTCACGCCATATGTTGGGCTGCGCTGCGGCCGCCAGATCCAAGAGGA
>NW_010170348.1:0-1060 GCF_000695765.1 Mesitornis unicolor | reverse complement strand
CCAGCCACTCCCAACCTTCCATGGTTCGAAGGAAAAGGGAAAAGAATCACTGAAAATGATCACTTTGAGCGCTATTTAACGTTGGGGTGGTTAAAAAGCAACATTTTCGCTGGATGAAGCTTGTGTGAAGGCAGGAATTCAGTTCAGAGAAACCCCAGTGTTTTTAGGACGGTGACAATCTATACGTTATCATTTTGCAAGCTTTCTCTTCTTCCAGGAACTCTTCACCAATCTGTTCCTGGAGAGGCTCCAGCACATTTCTGGGTCGTTTCTGGGTTGCTTCTCCGTCGTCGGTTGCAACCGGCCCCGTTTCAAGCCTCACTACGGCATTTTCCAGCTGGGGGAGCCATGAGACGCCACCCAGCCTGCCCCTGCCTCAGTTTCCCAGCAGCAAACGGTGCCACCGCCACACCCAGACCTCACTTGTGCCTTCGATCGCAAAATACCGGGAAGGTAAAACGCTCCCTGCCAACGCCAGCCCCCACTGCAGCCCTGCCAAGAGGTTATTTCACAGGAAAATTTCCCTGTTTTCTCAGCAGCAACGTAACCCAATCACTGCAGAAGAGGTGGAACTCGATCCACGGCGGAAATGAAGCAGGATCAGAGATCCCAGCCCACTCCCAGATCTTTGGACATTAATGCCACCCTTTTGGGCACCCTCTGGGGGAACAGGGAATGGCCATGGACCCACACTGGGGAGCTGCAGACCCCACCTCTTGCTAAGAAAGCCAACGTGAAGCTCGTGTTTAACCACTTTTTTAAGAGTCAGGTTTTTAACACTCTTCCCAACGCACGGCTCCCCTGGCAGGCGGGGAGGGGACAACCTGGGTCCAGGTCCTCTCAGGAGCCTGAGCCCTGGGGAACAAACCCCCACAGCCCCTCACTGTGGGCGGCTGCTGTGAGGGCAAAGCCGGGCCCAAGGCAAGGCCAGGCGCTCCGCTGCTCACCCTCCGCAGTTGGGTAGGGGGCATCTCACCCTCCCAGCTCGCTCCCAGTTCACCCCAGGTTCCCCCCCACATCGCTCCCAGTTCCCCCACCACCCACGTGCCGCCCACAGCCC
>NW_010170347.1:0-6475 GCF_000695765.1 Mesitornis unicolor | reverse complement strand
TATTATATTATATTATGTCATGTCATGTCATATAATTCTGTTATATTGTGTTATGTTATATTCTGCTATGTTATATTATGCTATATTATATTTTTATGGTACAGTACGATAGGCTTTTATATGAGATCAGACATATGAAACATGATATAAGATATATGTGACATGATATTAGCTATAGGAGATACATAATATACGATATAAAAGTGATATCTATTACCTATGATATATCATCTACACGATATACAAAATTATATGGTAGTAATAAATAATACCTATTATTCCCATATATGAGACTGTACCTAATACAATGGGAATAAGACACAATACATCTTCTATACACCATATTCTAATGTACGTATCCTATACATGTATTTATACCTATGTCAGCTTCCTTGTTTTTCTGGAGCATTTGAGGGGAAAAAAGGTCTTTTAACCGGTGCCAGCACCCAGGAGGTTCCTGCATTTCGGGGGGAGAAATACGACAGAATTTTGTGACCCCCTGGCACCAAAATCCTGATTTTTCCCCAAAAAAAGACTCCCAGGAGAATAAAAAAAGGAGATTTTTTTTGTTTCCCTTAGTGCCAAAATCGGGGGCCTTTTCCCACGCAGCGTTTTTCCCCATCCCCTTTTTTGCAGCCCTTCCTTCACCACCACCGAGGCGCTAAAGACGAAAATCTATTAATTAATATCAAAGGCTCGTTAAGAGCCACCGCGGAGGAAAGGGGGAGGTGAAGGCAAGGGGAGGCAAAAAAAAATATGCAAATTTTTCTGCATAAAAAAGCAGCGATTTCCCTAATCGCCCCGATCCAACGCCGGCGCAATTATCCGCGGCCGACCCCACGGCTCCCAAATTCTCCTCTCCGCAGGCAGGAGCCGCCAAAATGGGGCATTTTAATAAAAATGAAATCTGGACCCTGCAGAAAGCAGCTCTGCTAATGGCGTGTTTACACAGAAAAAAGACAATTTCTACTTAATGGTGATTACTGACGAGGAGAAATTAAACTTCCTGGAGTATACGGGGGAGATAATGGGAAGAGAAGAAAGTTATGGGGGTTAGCGCGCAAAAAGCCGATAGATTTTGCTATGGGGGCTTTTGTGCGTGTGCGTGGATTCGAATGCATGCCCGCAGATGTGCATGTGTGCAAACAGGCGAGTGCACACGCGGGCTGGCAAATGCATTGTGTAGGTGCAAACACGCACAGGAGACATGCGACGAGGTAAATGCACAGGCAACTACGTGCAAATGTGCACGCAGGCGTGGGAGCATGCGAAAATCCACACGCAAACACACAGGCAAGCAGGCAAATGCACACGCAGGCATGCACAGGAAGAGAGGCAAATCACAGCATCACAGAATGGCTCGGTTGGAAAAGCCCTCTGAGATCATCACGTCCAACCGCTCCTGTCTACCCCCTAAACCATATCCTTAAGTACCTCGTCTGCCCGCTCTTTAAACACATCCAGGGATGGTGACTCCACCACCTCCCTGGGCAGCCTGTTCCAGCTTCTGACGACCCTCTCAGTAAAGAACTTCCTCCTTATCTCTAACCTGAACCTCCCTTGGCACAGCTTGGTGCCGTTTCCCCTTGTTCTATCCCCATCACCTGGGAGAAGAGCCCAGCACCCACCTCTCCACAAGCTCCCTTGAGGCAGTTGGAGGTGGTGATGAGGTCTCCCCTCAGCCTTCTCTTCTCCAGGCTGAACAAGCCCAGTTCCCTCAGCCGCTCCTCATCAGGCTTGTTCTCCAGAGCCCTCCCCATCCTTGTGGCTCTGCTCTGAACACGCTCCAGAATCTCAACATCCTTCTTCTAGTGAGGGGCCCACAACTGAACACAGCACTCGAGGTGCGGCCTCACCAGTGCCAGGTTCACATGCACATGTGCAAATGCACGTGCAAGCACACACCTGCAAACGTGTGCAGGCACATGCAAGCAGGCGAGCGCACATGCAGGCATGCAAACGCAAATGAAATGTGGACACTGGGGTGTATCAGGAGGGGGGTGGTTGTAGGTCGAGAGAGGTTCTCCTCCCCCTCTACTCTGCCCTGGTGAGACCACATCTGGAATATTGTGTCCAGTTCTGGGCCCTCAGTTCAAGAAGGACAGGAACTGCTGGAGAGAGTCCAGTGTAGGGCTACAAAGATGATCAAGGGAGTGGAGCATCTCCTTTCTGAGGAGCGGCTGAGGGAGCTGGGTCTCTTTAGTTTGCAGAAGAGGAGACTGAGGGGAGACCTCATTCATGGTTATAAATATTTAAAGGGTGAGTGTCACGAGGATGGAGCCAGGCTCTTCTCGGTGACAAACAATGATAGGACAAGGGGGAACGGACACAAACTGGAACACAGGAGGTTCCACTTCAATTGGAGAAGAAACTTCTTCTCAGTGAGGGTGACAGAGCCCTGGCCCAGGCTGCCCAGAGAGGTTGTGGAGTCTCCTTCTCTGCAGACATTCAAAACCCGCCTGGACGCCTTCCTGTGTAACCTCATCTGGGTGTTCCTGCTCCGGCAGGGGGATTGGACTGGATGAGCTTTGGAGGTCCCTTCCAATCCCTAACGGTCTGGGATTCTGTGATTGAGTGACACAGGTCCACATGCAAACAAGCAAAGGCACAGGCAAACATGCAAACACACGTGCAAACTTGCACACGTGAAAATGCAGGTGCAGCCACGCAAGTGCGCAAACACCCGCACGAGCACAGGAGTCCTCGCAGTGAAACAGATGCGGGAGTTTTTCACACACAGGTGATGCTCCCGGATCTCTGGGGTGAATTTGTGGAGAAAAACTTGCTAAATAGGGTTTGACGGCAGAAATTCAGGTCTATGGCTCGATGGGTTGCCCATAATGATCCTTCCTGTTCATTTTTCTTTTTAATTATTCATTTTTAAAAATGTTTTCAAGTTATTTTCCAGGGCAAACATTATTCTTTTTCTTCCCCAGAGAAGTCCAAGCATTGGCTGAAATAAGTTTTGGGGTTCCTGTGGGTGCCAAGGCCGTGCCCATCCCACGCCGCCCTGCGCCAACCCATCCCGGATCAAAATTATTTGGATTTAACGTCCGCTTTTTTCTCCTCAAGCAAACATCTGCGGAACAAGCCCAGATGTGAATCACACCCCCAGCCCAAAGTCAGGAATTTCAGCTCCCAGGCACAAAATCTGGGATGCTTTAATAAAATGCAAACTGTGCCGGCAGCGCCGTGCGAGGAGGGGTGAAAAGAAAATGGAAAACCCGAACCCGGAGCTGAATTGTGTGGGGAATGGCAAAATGCAACATCATCGTCATCACTGTCACAAGGGACACAGGAGCAGCGCTGTCCAAGTATTGCCCAAAACAGCAAAAAAATGATTTTTTGCAGAATTTTGCTTGACTTTGAAGTTAAATGAGAAAGCGCGACTTCCATCTATCCAAGGATGGTGGTTTGGATCAAACCAGGAATGGTGGTGAGGATTCAACTAAGGACGCTGGGTAGGAACGACGCAAGGATGCACCAACATCTGGGACCTGGGCAGGCTGCAGAGGTGGGGCCATGGCAACCCCACGGGGTTCAACAGGGCCAAGGGCAGGGTCCTGTAGCTGGGCAGGGGCAATCCCCAGCACAAACCCAGGCTGGGGTGAGTGGGTGAGAGCAGCCCCGAGGAGAAGGACCTGGGGTGTTGAGTGATGGAAAACTCAACATGAGCCAAAAATGGGCGCTGGCAGCCCAAAACCAACCCCATCCTGGGCTGCAGCACAAGAAGTGTGGGCAGCAGGGCCAGGGGGGATTCTGCCCCTCTGCTCTGCTCTGGTGAGACCTCACTGGATACTGCGTCCAGCTCTGGAGTCCCCAGCACAAAAAGGCCATGGAGCTGCTGGAGAGGGGCCAGAGGAGGCCACGGAGATGTTGAGGGGCTGGAGCAGCTCTGCTATGGGCACAGCTGAGAGAGTTGGGGCTGTTCAGCCTGGAGAAGAGAAGGCTGAGGGGGGGCCTTATAGTGACCTTCCAGGACCTGAAGGGGCTACAGGAAAGCTGGAGAGGGACTTTTTACCAGGGCAGGGAGTGATAGGACCAGGGGTGACGGATTTCAAACTGAAAGACGGGAGATTTAGATGAGATATTGGGAATAAATTCCTCCCTGTGAGGGTGGTGAGGCCCTGGCCCAGGTTGCCCAGAGAAGCTGTGGGTGCCCCCTCCCTGGCAGTGTCCAAGGCCAGGTTGGACGGGGCCTGGAGCAGCCTGGGCTGGTGGAGGGGTCCCCCCATGGCAGGGGTTGGGCTGGGGGGGCTTTGAGGTCTCTTCCCACCCAAACCACGCTGTGATCCTGTGCTGGGCAGGATCAACTCGAATCCAGCCCAAGATGCGGGATGGACCCACACCACGGGCACCAGCTGAACTCAAACTGGGGACAGCGGCTGGGCCCAGCCCAGCCAAAAGCAAAGCAAAGACGTTGGCAAGGACCAAAGCAAAGCTCAACAACTCTCCACCTTGATCCAACTTGTGAAAAAAAACCAACCCAAAAGCTCATTTTGACGTCTGCCCAGACTTTTTGGATCCCAAAAGGTCCATCCTGGTCCTGGTTCCCGAGCCAAGGGAGGCCTCAGGCCATCTGTGTCCTATCTGCGCGGTATGGGCAGGCCCGGGCTCAACACCCAAAACCCCCACGGCTGTTCCTTACCTTCCAAAAAACCCTTCACCGCCGCCGTTCAGCTCACGCCCTGGCACACGAATTTGGCAAGATTTCGGTCAAAAGGTGGTTTTTAATCCAAATTTCTTGCAAAGAACAAGAATCACTCCTGCACCAAGCACAGGGCTTGGCTGTTAAATGGCGATGCCCCTTTTCAGCTTTTCATTTCCAATAACCCTAAATCAACCAAATACTCCCCAAAATGCTGTATTCAGCTCCTGAGCTAATCGGAAAACCTCAGGATTTGGGGGTTTGGGTTGGTTTTTTTTGACACCATTGGTAAAGCAGCTGTTCCCAGTGCAGAGTAATTCAGCCTGGCCAGGGCCCTTTACCCATCCCTCCAAAAATGCTTTGAAATTCAAGTAACTGCTTTTTTTTATTTCTCTAATTTTCTAACAAGCGATTTTTCCCAGAAATACTTGAATTTTCATCTTTCCTGGGCTCGATTTAACCCCACAAAGTAACTCCAGGCCAGAGAAAACAGCAAAAAAAGGTGTTTTCACCTCAAATCTAACAGTGGCGCGACAGCAGGGGGAAAAGCAGGGTCCCCAGCCACCCATCCAAATGACACCTTCTTACCAAACAGAACAGAAAATCATCATTTTGCTGAGATCTTAAGCCAACAAATCCACTTTCTAACATTTCTCGGCCCCAAAACGAAGATAAACGAAGCCCCAGGTCTCGTTAAAGCCCCCTTCAAGGTTGCAACCCTAAAAAAACCTTAATTGCCGAATTAATTTCTGATTTTATCTTAAGGATTGTGGTCCGACGAGATGCGATGCTCGGACTTTTTTTTCTTCACTCTAATCCATGCATTTCAGCACCGAAACATCGCCATGCGGAACCGGGGGAGTTTGGCCGCGTCCTTTTAAGAGCTATAAATTTTAATCCCAGTAACTATAAAATTTATCCTGAATTATTCTCCCGATGGAGCCAGGGCAGGAACACATTTTCCCACGTGGAAAAATAGGGATGCTCTGAAATCCTTTGGAATTTCAAGGCTGAAAGTTTGCAAGGATGCGACCGCCAAGGCCAAAGTAGGAGGACAATGAGGATGTTTGGAAATTAAAGATGAAGGCACCGGGGCGCATCCGGATGGCACCGAGCCCCCAAAGGCCAGGGCGCAAATTAGCAGAAGTCATCAACTTAACGAAGCGAAGGGCTGGTGGCGCCCCGGCCCCGGGTTAATGGAGCTCTGCAGCAGCAGCTGGCGGCCGCCTGGCCGAAAAGCGCTGGATTTTACCCCAGATCAGACACGCAAACTCATCTGCGAGGACCGGTGAAGCCCCCGCATAGCGCGTCCCCCCGATTTCGCAAGGCTGTTTGGTGCCCATCTGGCATTTTTCTGGGCACAACCCACCTTGCGGGAAGGGGAGGCTCCCAGGGCCGCTTGTTTCTTAAAAAGAGACATTTTGCTGAATGTTTTTAAGGCATTTTCTCTCTTTTTAATCTCTCCGAGCGCACAAAAGCGAGCAGCACCGGGCACATGGGAATTCCTCACAGCTCCCCGAAGGACGCACAGTTCAATATTTCCATTATTACTCTGAAACATAAACACATTTACAGCGAGAAAGCCCTGGTCCTATGGCAAAAATGATCGTTTTCTTTTTATTTCTAATGGAGCACAGGCATTTTTTGGGGGGGAGACACTTGACAGGCACAAGACAGAGCTAAAGGAAACCACAGCCATAGCCACCTTTCCCCTTTCTACCTATATAAAACATATATAGACATCTTCATCCGCTTTATGCTATTATTCCCATCCAATATCTATATTACTGGATTATTTTTATATATATTTTATTTATATATATATAT
>NW_010170346.1:0-211 GCF_000695765.1 Mesitornis unicolor | reverse complement strand
CAGAAAGCCACGAGGAAACACCTCCTGCGGAGCGCCCGGCCCTGCGGGGAAGGTGCCGCCCCAGGGCTCGGCCACTTCACCTCAATCTCGAGACTTTGGGCAGCGCCGAGCCCCAAATCTGGGTTGTCCTGAACAGCCCCGCGGGGAAACGGTGGCAATGCAAGGTCCCCAACCCAAAGCCGCCTTCCTCAGAGGCCCCTGACCCCTCCGT
>NW_010170345.1:0-9540 GCF_000695765.1 Mesitornis unicolor | reverse complement strand
CTGGGAGGGGTAGGGGCAATACAGAGAAAATTCTGCTTTTTCTCTCTCTGACCCTTAAACAGAGATACAAGTGAAACAGCAAGGTAAAAAAAACAAAAATAAAACAATAAAAAAATCATTAATCAGTTCCAAACACAAATCACATAGCTGAAGGGTTAGGTAGTCATAAATAAAAGGAAATCACAGTAAAATATGCATATATGTTACCTGAAGGAAAACCAAGCTTTTTATTCATTGTAAAGTAACTGGCTGCCACTCCACAGATGATCCAGCTCTCAAGCACACCCTAATATCTTTAGTATTCATTCTTTGAGGAATATCCAGGTTTATGTGCTCATTTTCTTTTAGACCCCGAACACTATGTGGATTATTCAGATTCAAATCTGCCAATCCTCTCAGGCATTCTTAATCATACCCAGTCAAAACGCAATTTGGTTATTTTTTAATTCCTAATGATTGACTGCCCCCACCTTCTCTGGAAGTGCTAACAGCAGGTAGCTGTCAGCACTTGTATACATGGTAATCAATGTTTGCTCGCAGCTACTCTTGAGTATAGCTAAATCATGAATCATGGCCAAATCATTAACTGAACCGGAGAAATCGTTTCCGGGTCAATATGGCAACAGTTTCAAATTCCTAAAAATTGCCTAATGATTTTTCAGCACAGTGAATCTTCTACTTCATACTTCATCCTACTTAGTACTCATAGTTAATCTGGTCACACAGCTGAGACTCTTGCAGGCAGTTCATTGTTAGGCAGATCCAACCGAAATAATGAACCACTTGGTAATATTAGTAAGACTGGGGCAAAGATGTTCACTTTAACTGTCTTTTAAACTTGTCTTTTGAGGGATACTATGCAGGAAGAGAAAAATCAAAAAGTCTTTTGAGCTTATTGAAAGAGAAGTCGTCAAAGAAGGTGGGATCTTATTTATTATATTATTCACTTCCGAAACTGCAGATACTATTCATAAATCTGTTGCAACAATGTAATCCATATTAAGCAGATGTTCTTCAGACCATATATAGTACCACAGAGGTGAATAGATTATCCTGGCAGAAAAAACTGATGGAGGATAAACTCTTGGTGAAACAGGTCTGAGAGTGAGGTACTAGACATCAGCAATAGCCAAAAATTAAAAGTTTATTAGATTTATAATGGGATTATATGAGAATTATTTGAAATATCATTCATTTAAAATAATTTGAAATACCACTATAACCAAAGAGGTAATATCAGTCCAAGCTCTAACAAGCACAAGAATGATCAACCATCTTTGGTTGGAAGTGATGGAGCAACAACCCACCAGAGCCTACATGGGAGAAACAAGGGGAATTTAACTTTACAGAAGCAAAAGAGATTACATATATCATAGAACTGTAGAATAGTTTGAGTAGGAAACGACCTTTAAAGGTCATCTAGTCCAACTCCCCTGCAATGAACAGCAACATCTTCAATTATATCAGGTTGCTGAGAGTGCCATCCAACCTGACCTTGAAATGTTTCCAGGGATGGGGAATCCACAGCTTCTCTGGGCAACCTGTTCCAGTGTTTCACCACACTCATTGGAAAGAATTTCTTCCTTATGTCTAGTCCAAATCTATGTTCTTTTAGTTTAAAACCATTACCGCTTGTCCTATTGCTACAGGCCCTCCTAAAAAGTCTGTCTCCAACTTTATTGTAAACCCACTTTAACTATTGAAAGGCCACGGTAGGGTCTTCCTGGAGCATTCTCCAGGCTGAACAACCTCAACTTTCTCAGCCTGTCCTCATAGCAGAGGTGTTCCAGTCTTTGGATCATTTTTGTGGCCCTCCTCTGGACCTGCTCCAACAGGTCATTGTCATTCCTGTGCTGAGGACTCCAGAGCTGGACACAGTACTCCAGGTGGGGTCTCACAGGAGCAAAGTAGAGGGGCAGAATCACCTCTCTTGACCTGCTGCGATGATTCTTTTAAAGCAGTCCAGGATGAGGTTGGCTTTGTGAACTGCAAGCACACATTGGTGAGTCATGTCCAGCTTTTCATTCACCAGTACCCCCAAGTCCTTCTTTGCAGGGCTGCTCTTGAACCTTTCATCCTCCAGCCTGTACTGACACTGGAAATGACCCTGACCAATATGCAGGATTTGGCCTTGTTGAATCGTATAAGGTTCACATGGGCCCATTTCTTGAGCTTGTCCAGGTCCCTCTGGTATGTCAACTGCACCACTCAGCTTGAAGTCATCATATCCCTGCTAGTACTGACCTATAAGTAATACATACAGGTTATGAAACCTGTAGAGGAAAACATATTCATATATATAATATATAACGAAAGTTTGCTTTGAACCTTAACTACGAAGGATGCACATTTCTCAATTAGATTCAACTAAACATTGCCATGTGTTCAACCAAACCTGCCACATATTTCTGACAAGCCACAAGAGGCACCCCTGGAGCTCCATATGAAGGGAGAAAAAGCAAATGCAACACCAGTCCTTTTGGCTGGAATGGACAGAAAGCAACGAATAGATTCAGAGAAGAAACAATCAACCCTGTCAAGAGTCATGTCACCAATTTGCCTCCTCCTCAAACAACTGCTCTTTTAGTCACCTTTGCGACAAGCAATCTTTTTTCAAAAGATATAGCAGCATGGTTGATAAGCAGATGGCAGAATTCTTCAATGAAATAGCATAAAGGCAAAGTTTGCACATATAGGGATACCACCACCACCAAATCCTCTGGCACTCCCCAAGAATGAAATAAAGAAGATTCACATTTCTTTGCTTATTGAGTTATTCACCAAGGATCCTTTCAGCCATCACAAAAACCAAGCACCTTGGTGCTCCATGGTCACCATTCACAAAAATGCCAGATGCTTACAAATTCCTAAATAATACTGCACAAACAGCAGTGCTGAGGAAAGTCAGTGACATCACAGATACAGCATTAAGTGCAATTATAGGTAATTTACAGCAATATAAAGAACTTCTTCCATCCCATTTTGTAATGCAGTTATGGACTGTTCATAATTATTATTGTTTAAAACAATTTAAAATATCTGAAAGAGAAAATATGTGACCCCAGTAAGCTTCCCTGTGTCTCGTCTTTATCTTAGGTACTTACAGCTACTGAGAAATTGTTTTAAGTTTCAAGAATTTGATACTGTGATAGAGAGATTCTCAGCTCATGCAAAATGATGTGCAACTTTTTCAACTAGCTTACAGTAAACTATCAAACCTGCATTTCAATGTTAAAAAAACTAAGAAATGTTGTACTTTGTAATTACTTTCAAGTACTTTTTAAAGGATTGGAGAGAAAAAGACTTTGGAGAAGAACATGGAGGGCAGAACTGTAATAATAATAAAACTATTAAAATAGAAAAAAAATAGGAAAATAGAAAAGAATTTTTCCAAAAGGGATTTTGTGGGTTTTGGCACTGCTAATAATCTGTGTGGAAAAATAATGTTTTCATGTATGTTTAATCCTATGCCAAGGCAGCTGCTGGTGCAGTAGCTATCTGCAACAAATTAGAGGGCAGTTAAAGTGAGATTTTCCACAATCAAGAACAAAGCAGGACCAGTTAGCATGAGGACAGCTTGTTCTTGTTGCTAATGTGTTTAAAAACTTGCCGCTGTGGATGCCGGCTCTGGTTTCTGTGGTCTAGTGCTAAATCAAAACCAAATGGAGACTGTTGAATAAGAAAATGAGGAATTGACGTCTCCTGCTCTGGCTAAAGAGGAGGACTTCTTTTTTTCTTTTTCTTTTTTTTTCCTTCATCTTTGCTATTGATTTAAAAGTTAATTTCTCTCAATATTAAAACATTTAATGGATGACAGCTGGCTTAAATCTAGAGCTTGCAGCCTGCTGCTGAAGGAAAATGCTCAATAACTATGGTGGCAGATATAACACACAAATTATTTAAAGATGTAATATCTTTACTATTAAGGAAGTGGATGTTAAGAAGGTTCAGTGCCTATTTAAAGCTAAATTCAAGACATGTATTCAATGTAACTTTTTATTTCACTGCAAGGTGAAACACATTGGCTGAACTCCTTGGAATCAAAACAACTTGTCAGGTATCTAACTAAAACTGTAATTTGAAAATCTAATTGCATTTTGAAAATTATACCTAAGGAAAAGAATAAAAATAATAATATTTTTCTTGGTTGTTTTTTTTTTTAGTATCTCACAGGCACCACGTGACATGTGATGTGTGATCTTGGAGGGATGATTTCTTCATGTCAAATAAAAAATATCACTGATTTCAGCTAGATCTGAAGTCTTTCACTGAAGAACTTCACTGAAGTCCTGAATTGCAATGGAAAAAAATAGCTAGATATTGTGAATATAAATAAAAAGAAAAATACATTAAAATAATTACAATACTGTTTTGGAAGCCAGAATATGTTGAAAACCTTCCTGAATCTTTGGCATCAGGGAAAAAGCAGTGTTTAACTGATAATCATTTTTCAATATTTTCATATAATGGGGCTTATGTGATACAGGATGGTTTGGTAAATTTGGTGGGGAAATATTACTGTTGAGTACTATCTTATTTTGTGTTTTCTGAAAGAGAAGGTGTCAACTTAAGCATCTTTTTTATTAAAAGATAATTGACTTTTTTCCAAAATTGACTGAGCTTTGATTTGAGTTGTAGAGAAATATATAGAAAGATATATGCCTCTTTTTTTTTAGTTAAAAAACCTCCAAGTCAGATGTGCCATGTAATCGAGAAATCAGTTAAAAATAAGAGACCAATGCTAATACCACCAGACCTACCAGGTGTGTATACACCTATATAAAGAAGTCTTGGTTTCACTCCGTAAAATTTTAAAATTGGCAAAGGAATTTAAACTCCTGAACCAATAGGAGACAATTTTCAATGTAAACTTGACAGTTCTTATTTTATTGCCTTCTTCTGCATATACAAGCTTACATTTAAGAACCCACTTTTGACAGAATATGTCCTTATCTTTAGAACTTCTCTTATCAGAGGTTAATTTTTGCACACATTTAAAGGTACATCATGTAAAGAGTTAATTTGTCAAATTGTGCTATATTTGTTTCTTCTTAGTATGGTCCATTCATTACAGACTGTATCATATTTTGATTTTAAAGGACACATGGACACTCTCCCCCTTCTCACCTGTTTCCAAAGCCTTTACAGTCAACCTCTCTAACCCATGTTCAGTATTCCCAGATGAATGTGGTCACACTTGTGCATTGTTCCATTCTGTTTAAATATCATTTGTGAAAACAAAGAAAAGAAACAGAAGAAAATAGAGAAAAAAAAGATCCTGTCATTACACCTATGTAACCAAGAGTAGAGTTTGATCAGAATTTACTACGTTTCTTCTTGATATTTACATTAGCTGAAAGTAGTCTATAACTTCAAAAGATGTTGGATAATGAAAGAGGAAACATCATATTAAAATTACTCCATCATATCACAGAACATGAGAAAGAGCTTGTTAGTAATGTCATATTTGCGTTCAGGTTACGAAAAAAAAGCAAGTTCAATAGAAAAATTGCTTTTAATATTGACATTCAATTCTGTGGCACTTGATATAGGACAAAGCTTGCTGAGAGAGTATATTTTCAACAGAATCTGGTATAATGCAAACTTTGAGGAAAGCTGAACATATGTGCAGTGTTACGTTAGTCAAGAGGCCTAAAAAATTAATAAATAGCCATGCAGAAAGTGATACTTTAGGGACTGATGTTACAGTGGCAGGCAGTCCCTGTCTAATAACAGTATAAATTTGTTCTTACATAGTTTTGAAGAAAAGGGCCAAAACTTCAGTTGCTATAAATTGAGAGAATTACACTGGCTTGCATGCTACTGCATCAATTCATGTCAGCTGAGAATTTAGCTCTAGTGTACCCATGAGACTATAGAAACAGTCCCTCTATTCAGGATGATTCAGAAGCTGGTAAAATAATTTAACTCTATGCTACTAGAGATGAGACATAGCTCTACTTAACTCTAAGAACCAGGCCCACGCTATTCTAAATGCAAAAAAAAAAAATGAAAATGTGAGGAGTTAGTAGGATCAGGCTGCAATTCTTCCATGTATATGTAATCTAGACATTAAAATCATAGACATATCAGGTTATTGGAATTGCTGAAAGGACTATTTCAATTTAACAGGGATTGTTGTCCTATTTACCATCCCTCTTTGCTGTTGAAGTTCATAATGGTGAATAAGCTCAAGCTCAAACTCTGAAATAAGATAAATGTCATAAAACAATGCAAGATATTTTTGCCAAATATACACTTGACACTTTTCTTTTGAAGTGGATATCATTACACAGTGGCCAAACCTGTCCTATTTTTGTTTAATGAAAGGAGTTTAGACATTGTTTTCTATGCTATCAGATTAAAACTTGATACTTAAATAAGACAGAAATAAATTACAGAATGATTTCTTCCATTTCCAGGTAAAGCTTGGATTCTTTTAAATGCCAATTGCATGACTAGATGCAGCCATCAGCCATTTTTATTCTACATGACTATTTGTGTAAATGACTAAATAAGAAAGACTAAAGGTATGCAAAATCTTTTTCATCTTGTTATTCCAGCTCTGATGGCTTCATCAACAATATCAAATTACTGCCAAAATAATGTTCAGTCTCTTCAAAATGTGGGTAGATATTCCTGTCTCAGATGAATTTAAAGGTCTTACACTATCAGATACACAAAAAATATTTCCATTTTTGATTACCAAAGTTTACAATATTTTTTATGATATGCTTCAGAAGCTGTTCACAAATCTGTTTCTGTATGGCTTTCTCTACATTGATAATGGAGCAAGCTGAGTTCTCTCATATATAGCAAAGTGTTTCTAGCATAGAAATATTATCAAATCATTCTGGACTACTTGGCTTCATGAAGGTAATGCTAGACCAAATCACAGAAGAAATGTTCTCTTCCAAATATTTTGGGGCCAGAGTGAGAAAGGAAGGTGTAGAGTTTTGAAACTATCCTTTAGGAAGATGAAAAGAAGTCAGAACTCCTAATGTGGTCGCAGTTCCAAAGAAATCAGCAGGACTGTTCATGTGCTGAACCTGGATCTGATTATTTTGCAGAATCCAGGCTTGAATGTGGATGGGAGATCTGTCCCTGGAGAATAACATTAATGGAAAACTCTACCATATCCCTCCCTGTTCCAGCTTCATGTCTTAAGCTTCTTAGCTTCCAAGCCAATGAATGGGCCTCCTTCTATTTCTATCTCCTCCTCTGTTGCTAAATTGCTGCTTGCTGTGTCACCTGCATTCAGGAAGCTTCAGTTTTATCTTTTCATGCAGCAGCACCAACTTTATGTATTTAAAAATATATTCCTTGAGAATAAACACATGGGCAGCTTACAAAAAATTAGAGTGAAGAAAGAGAAAAATGTGGCTTTAGTAAGTTATTTGACACATAATAATTAACAGGTGTAAAAGTACAGGGTAGCTGATCTCCAAAGGGAGTGTTCTTTGAAATTAGCAGTACAGTTGTTTCTGCAAACATTTTGCTATAGAGGAAGGGCAGATTTTTATGAGGCTTTCAGAAGATGCCCGCCGGGGCACTACGGGATGCCAGACAGTTATTCTCAGTTTTCTGAGTATTTTCAGACAAGAAAGTTAAAACAAATCCTGCCCTACTTGTCTAAACTTTCTCACTGGTCTTTAGACTAAAAATATCATCAAATCAGCTGAGGATGTTCCCCTTATGGGCTTATATCATGATAGTATTCTACATTTCTCAGAAAAGCTGTAAGTCAAATGGATGTAGCTCCTTGGGTGCCTCTAAAATGTTATGTGCTCTCCTCTAAAAAAATACAAATACACTGAATTTTGTTGCCTGAGCATCTCCAGAGAGATGTCCACATGACTGAAAAGTGACCCTACTGAAGCACTGCTGGGTGCATACTTAAAATGTAGACAGTGGAAATTGGTGCTTACTTTTTATATGCAACATCTTTCAAGTTTAATAAGGAGGAAGAATAAGTATAGTATTTCTGGTGCTAAGAAACTTTCCCCCCCACCCCACAACTGGAATCTTTTGAGGGTGGGGAAAAAGGAGACTCTTAAAATAACAGCTTTTTAAATTTTTGACATATCTAACAAAAAGAAAATGTAAAGGTTCCATTTTATGCTACTTCCTGCTGCTTAACTAGAATCATAAGGTCACTCTGTAACAATTCTTTTGTGCACATCTATGTAGTGGTGAAGAAAGGGAAAGCTGCCAATTCTCTAACTAGGTATTGAGCTTTCTCTTCCCTTTTGCCCCAACTGTTCACTCCCTTCCTCCCAACCCTAAACCCCCAGCTTGCGTTTCCAACATCGCTGCTTTAAAGTCTGAAAGGACTCTGCTTAGAAACATACTTGAGCCTGAGAAGAGATTTTTCTTCATTGTCTCATATGTTCTTCTTATCCAGACATAATATTACTGTTCTAAGGCAGATTTCCTAAAATACTGAGGCCTAAAATGGCTCTGTTATACACCTCGGATAACACACCTTTTTAAAAAGTCATGATAACTCTTTTTTTGTACCTTAATCTGCACAAGTTGCATACATATTGTTGTTTGGGGATATTATCAGAAGAATGATACACATCTTTGTTTTCTCTCTTGTTCAAATACAAAATATGTTTAATAACAAATCTGAACTAGGATATAAAATTTTGGAAACACTTGAAAGTTATTTCCACTTCACTTATAGATTTCCATTATCTCATTAACTTAAAATGCTAAGCAAGCATTTAGGATGAATTCAGTAATCCAGTATGAATGGACACTAAGTAGGTGGAGTCACAATCACAAAATCCTCCTATATGGTGGACATATTTAGCTACTTACTGTTCTTTTATAGAAAAATCGGCTATAATAGTATCTCTTTTGCATTCTTTTCCCAGTTATTCCTATAAAAATTTAATTTAGAGGCAAATGCCTTGTTGGTAAACTAAGTAAAATATGTTTTATTGTTCTTTATGCAAAATCCACTCTAAAAAGATTTGGATTCTTTAAGAAATAAATTATCATCTCCATATGGTGAACAATGCAGCCTTTCTTAGAGGTTCGCAAACAACATTTTGCATCAGTGAGCAAGGCAACATTACATATACTGGTATAACACAATCTTGCCCAAGAACAGCGATATATTTCTACAAAGAGATATAATTGGACATAATAATATCTGTTATAATAACAATACTAATGATAACGATAACGATAACGATAACAATAACAATAACAAAAACAAAACCAATAATATAATTCCCCATGGGCGGGAACAAGAATGACGGCGGCAGTTTAAAACCCAGTGTACTGCCATTTCTTCATCAGTCACCAAGGTGAAGAGCTCCAGAGCGGAGGATCACATGGAGCATCACGCTGGGGGACCTTGCTGAAGTGACAAAAGCAGCTAAACCGCAGGAAGAACAAAAACCAAGCTCGAAAGCAAAAAAACGCAGGGATAGAGAGGGTGCTTCAGCCCCCCACTCAGAGACAAAAACGTGAACTCCTGACAGCGGTCAGCGCTGACTCCACTGTGTGCAGGAACAAGAGTGACGG
>NW_010170344.1:0-19845 GCF_000695765.1 Mesitornis unicolor | reverse complement strand
GCCACTCGTCCCCAAGCCTGTAGTGCTGCATCAGGTTATTGTGCCTGAAGTGCAGGACCTGGCAGGTACTTAAAAGGTCAGGAAAAGTGAACACACTTCCCTAATTCACAATATATTTTTTATAAATAAAAAAGGCACAAAATGTGAAGAACATTTTCAAAGTTATGCCTATACACTAGAAAAGCACAGAGAGTAGCCTCAACTTGAAGAGCTACCATTCCCAAAATATGAAGCTACCCTGGGTGCACTGCAAGAGTAGGACATGTTTCTTCTATCACAGAACTATGTGCTAGATATACTTGGTCAGCAGCCCCTTAATTAAATCTGTTTTTTTATGGCAAAGGGGCTTCTGTAGCAGGAGAGAGGAAACAGCAGAGAAGAAATAACCAAGATTCAGGTCTGCTTGTGGGTTGTGAGAAGGAAATGTTGCAAGGGATCTAGCTGGGTTTGTAGGGTACGAAACTTGAAGCTGTTTTGAGCATTAGTGGCTAAGTCCATACAACACTAATGTAAGATTGGAGTGTCTTGGTTTTCTAAATAAACTGAGGCGAAGAGAAATATGAAGAAACTGGCTCAAGGTCACATTAATGAGGGAAAACCAAGAGCACGTTATTGTAAATATAAAATACGCCTCAAAGCACTGCTCCAAGGTATGGAAGAAGACGGTATCACAAAAGTGAACCTACAATAATCTGTCTCTAATGCAAGGTGAGAAGAAATGTATCAAAATGTGCCCATCTTTGCATCTTCTGGCACTGTATCTTTTACAACTGTGTCTTAAGGCCTGAAGAGGAAGACTGCTGGTTGCCTCCCAGAAGATACAATTTGATTTTCTTTTCCACTGATGGGTGTGCTCAAGAAGTTGTATGGTGCAATCTCTAAAATTCAGGATAAAATAAATAGAGCTAATTATTTAAATACTTCAGTATTTTCTATTGTATTTATTTATTTATAATTTTAATTATATATTTCAACTACAGATAAGAAAAAGACGGAGTCACTTACTTTCTTACTCCCTTTGATGCATTTTTGCTAAAAAGCTTCACATCTAAGGTGCTCCTTTGGGCTTTTTAGTGGTATGGAACAAAAGAGCACAATGGCTTTTGGAAAGTCTCATTAGACATGTGGACGTCTTTAGGTGCCCAAATTATCTGGAAAAAAAAATAGAAAAGAAAAAAAAGCTAGCATGATTTGATATTGCAAGGAAGTATAAAAAATATTCACATACTGGAGCAAATCCCAGTGATTTCTGATGACTCACTGATAGGCAACTAACTGCTTATACTGGAGAGAAAATGCATGACTTTTGTAACTTTTGAATAGACTTGACGTAACTTAGAATTCCGGTTTCTCTTTATTTTCATCTCATGGTTTTCCCATTTTATCCATCCCTTCCAGCAGATTTCACGTTTGCCTCTCATTAAGATGGTGTCCTGGTTTGAGCTAAATACTGACCAACGAGGTATTCCATCTCACATACGTCATACTCGTATGACGAGAGATCAGGAGGGTCTCGTGCCTTTGCCCTTTCCACTGTTCCTTCCCTCTTGACCCTTCTGTCAGTCTCAATCCTGCAGAGGCCGAGGCCTGAGCAGAATCCTGCTCATTCGTCTGCCGCTGATCCTGATTTGTGTGTCCTGCATCCTGCTCCCACCTGCTGCTGAGTTTGGTCTGGGACTTTTCCAGTGCCTGGCTCCACAGAGCCCCTGGTGACTTATTCGTCACTGGGGGGGAAGGGTGGGGGAAGGATTTTATATTGGTTTTGTATATATTTGTACATATTTTTATATATATTTCATTATTTTCCTATTCACAATATTATCTGTAGTATTAGTATTATTGTTTCATCAAATCTGTTAGTTTTATTTTCCAACCTGTAAAGTCTCTCTCCCTTATTCTCTTTTCTCTTCCCTTCTGGGGAGGGTAGAGGGATTAATAGAGAGCGTCTGTCCAGGATTTAGTGGCCGGCCCAGCCCTAAACCATGACAGATGGCATTGTCACAGGCATCAGGGAGGACGTGTGAGGCAGGAGAATGGGAGACCCCAGACTGTTTTCTCTCCTGTGGAGAAAGGGTGGAGGGTTGTCACGGTAGAGGCTTACTTTCATGGACACAGAAGTGACTTTTCAATTTGAGAAGATAGGGAGTGCTGCACTGGACATTTTTCCTGAGTAATTATAGCAAGATTGGCCCACTGTGAACAGGATTTTTATGGCTTTTCCTGTCTTTGTTTTCTCCTCTTATTTTATCTTCATTTTATTTAGTGTCTGTGTCATGGTGGGAAAACATTATTCTCTAAGTATTTTTTGAAAACAAGTAAATCCTGCTTCCTGCAACCAAGATAGCCTTATTTTGCTTCTAGGTCTTAGAACTTGAATCATTTTTCTTTTAAATTAAACTGATCATGGCCTAAAGGATCTAGGAAAGCCAATACACCACAATTTTGCAAATGTTGTGCCAGGCCATTTATAGTAACTCCTCATTTGGAAATTTCAGCTAATTCTAATAAAAATACTCATTTAAAATATGAAATCATTAAAACTGGAAGTATTTTGAAATTATTAATAAATTAAAAGATTTATTCTTTTCAGCACACACTAACACATATGTATTATCTTGACTTTCTGCTGTCTCTAGGATAAGATTTTTTAAAAGGCTCCTGAATGCTTTCTCACATGAGAAACACTATTATTTGCTTAGGTCTCATTACTACAGCATTACTAATGACCAGAACTATTAGCTATGTTTACATAATTGTTTGAATGAAAATTTGCCTCCTAATTTTTCTGTGTTTCTCCTACCTATGTTTCTCTTATCTGCATTTTGAAAAGCACAAAAAATAAATAGCAAGTGAATGTTGACAAACAGAAGGCAAAAGCCTGGCAGCCCTCTATAAAGGTAAGAGAAATAATCTATAAATAATCTACCTGGAAACATAGTCTTTATATTTAGTTTGTCTCTATCCACAGACATGGTTGCTGCTCGCATGGTGTTTTCACTGAGGCTGGAAGGATTACCAGTAGACCATCTGTTCAGTCGGTGAGAAAAAATGTGATTGACAGATGCCACTGACCCAAGACAGACATCTCCATTTGGTGCCGCCTGTGGAGTCTTACTATGTGACAAGTTGCTTCTTTCTTCAAGTTGCAAATTAAATACATTCACTCTGAGGTGATAAAATGTGTTTCATGATTGTTACAGCCTGTTTCTCTGACATGTAGTAAACCACTGTCTTCCTCCTTTGCAATTTACTAAAACCTACAAAGTCGTAAATCTAATCTCTAAGCTGGCACGGGGCTGAGGGGATGAGACACTGCAGATATCTGAAGGCAGATAATCCTGTTTGTCTCCAGAGCTGTGGAGACTGCAGGAAGAACTGGCAAGCTGCAAGAGGCCCTGACATTCGCCCGTCAGTGTAAGGGCGAGCCATCTCTATGTTGTTGTCATTCAGCCCAATGTCTGGGATTTGGTTTTGTTTCATTGTTAAATAAAAGTGGTGCTTTTCCCAGAAAGATCATTGGAAAATTGGATTCAGGAGCAGCCTTTATATTTCTCAATGTGGAGGCAAGTTGTGCTCTACTTCAGAACTCATAGCTACCATGCAGACAATTATCAAGCAAAGGAGACTCTCCAAAATGAAGATGAAGAGGATATTAAAGCAGCACAGTGGATTTTCAAGGTAAGACAAAATCCAAGGTTATCCAAATGTCCTGAAGAAGGAGGGGAATAGTGAAACAAAAATAAAGTGCTAATGTCATGTATAACAGACGCAGGCTATTTGTCACCAAGACATCAGTATCCATGTAGTTTTCCTTTATTCCTGAGCCTCATCATCTACCCTCTGTTCCTCAGCGTGTTGCAGCCACAGTGACAAAGGAGGTGGTGATCCACCTCCGTCTTAAGTGTCTGCTTTCAAACAACAAATTAAACAAACATCCATCTGACTCACAAAAATGATTCATACTTTGTGGAGCTAATCTGTGCTTAAAAAGATGAGGGAAAACATGTTGCTTCACTGTGTTTAGACACCAAAGATATCTGCATGTTTTACTGGTGCTACCTCACATGATTTTTATTGGCAGTTAACAAAAGAAGATATCCCAAAGAAAACAAACACAGTCTAATACTAAAATTTATTATGTTGTCACAGTAAATCCTCTCCAGTAACTCTGTAGAGCTGGACCATTTTCCTTAATTAAAAACAGCAGTCTATCCCCTTGATTTTGTCAAAAGCCTGAAAGCTGTCTGAGGGGTGAATCAAAATTAGTTACGGTGAGCAGCGTGCTCCTGTGCAGCTCAACGGAGCAAGAGAGACAGGTGTAAGAAACCATATCTTAATAAAACTTTGGTGCAGAAGTGATGCACTCTGGTGCATGGTAGGGAAGAGAATGTGATAGCAAAGACACGCTCTTGGAACCACAAAGTTTGGGGGTTTCTCAGACTAACTTAGCACCAGAGTGGAGAGAGGTGAGGTTGTTGGCAGGGCTGGTGAAAGGCAAGATAGGAGTCAAAGCCAGTCCCCATTTTACACCTGTCCTACAGACATTCAAGTTAAAGCAAGAATTGGCTTCTCCATTCCATCTCCTTAGCCAATACATGTCTGTTTTCAGGATGCCGTTTCATTTGAATTACACACAGGAGTACTCATCAGAACTCCTAAATTACTTTCATCACTGTTGCTGAGAGGAAATACTCAGCCTGCTTTGCCACTATCAAGGAACTGTTTCTGATAATGAACAAAGTACTTTCCTTTCAAAATTTCATGTCATTCTGCCTCATTATCTGTCCATTTAGCACGCTAGCCTGGGGAATTCTTGGCTCTCTTGAAGGCAGAGGTTGTTTTGCCACAGTCACGATGGCTCCTGAATTTAACCCTTTGTATTCATACCTTCTGAAACACCTATACTGAGTTCTTCACAGGTCATGTCCCTAATATTTCTCATTTAGCCATACTTTTATTCATCCCAGGTGAATTGTTCCTTTCAGCTTGATCACTTCCACAGCTCTCACCTGAAATCATAGTTTGTTACCGAGTCTCAGAACATGGTGCGCAAGACTGAGTCAGGGGCCTCGCAGAGTATGACATATTATTTCTCTGCTCTGCAAAGGGATTTATCTGCAGAGGGACCTAAATGGTGCTGCGAGGTTCAGGGCACAGTTCCTTAAACACCAGTGCTGCCAGCTTTCCTCCTCCTGCTGGTTATCTGCCTCATTTACTGTGTTCTGCGCTTATGTTTCTAAATGCTGCAGCTCTGCTGGTGTGACTCTCATCTCTGGTAGCAGGGACAGCCTGCAGGGACAGCCCGGGAGATGCTCTGTAACCACTTCATGAGCTCAGCTGATGTGAAATTGCTGTCATGTGGAAGCTCTTGTATAAAGCTACATACTCTGGGGGAAGATGTCTCCAGAACTTCATAAACTATATCAGCAAATGATCCTTGCATATATGTAGTGCAAGCAATGTTACTGGTAGTTAATGAGTCTACAAGGACTGTGTTAGTGATAGGAAGTTGGAAAATTTGCCTAAGGTTGGGGAACTAAAATAAATTGCAAGCTTTACTTCACCTAGGAAAGAAACACTTTCCTTTTTTACCAACAGAGAACCAAGACACAAAGGGTTTACATCATTTCCCAGGACTTAGAAAATGAACTGGAAGCTTGTAAGGTTCAAGACCAGTTTGTCACTTACACTCCCAGAACAGACAAGATCACATTAACACTTTTTTTTATTTTGGTCTGGTGACATTGAAGCCTACAGAAAGTTCAGATTCTTTCTGCTGCCATGTTTCTATGTGTGACATTGATCACTATAGATAAACTATATCCTTATAACCATAAATCCATTTAACTGACAGGGACTTTGATCAGACTGATTCCCCAGACCACATTAATTCCCATGTTCCCTTCCACTTTAGGTGAGGTTTTGAATTTGATGCTTCTGAATATAAGTGGTGGCTGCTGCTGAGAGCAAGTTGCCATCTATTTCAATATACCAAAGTTGAAATATTAAATAAATCAGGATGAAAAAAAAACCACAGCCAAACCCAAAGCCAAGTCTTTTAACAGAACATTTGAATTATGTTTATTTATTCTTGAACATGCTTTAAAAGAGAAACTGAATTACAAGAGAAAAGTTTTTGAAAAGTGTTAGGTAGAGTTTAAAGGCCTTTTAAATTCTCTTCATGACATTTAACTTAACTCAGTGAATTGTTTATTTCTAATCTCCATTTGCATTGCTTAAAAAACTTTTCCCTCTGACATGTTTGCATCTTGATGTATAATGGTGTGAAAAAGCAAAAATGAATAAACTTTTAATGAGTCTCAACACAAAGATGCAAGGACTTACTTAATCCAGAGCTAACACAGACAAACTCATGTTTCCAATGCACTTTTCGCCAGTTAACAAAATAAACACACCAGAAACATTACTCTGTACAGGAAGATAGTGAGAGGTTGCAAATAGATGACTTTTTTCCCTAATGACAAAATTTGGCTGAAGTCTTGTTCCACAGAGCTCATTGCTATCACTTCCTCAGAAGAGGATGAGAATGTTCACCACAGAGATGTCACAGTTCAGTTCACGTTCAGGTTACAGCTGGATAGGACCTGTTTCACTTTTATAACATAATCGCGACTACAGGCTCCAGATTTGGTTGGGTTTACATGAGTAATAGTCCTACAGACAATAGGCAACTGGACAAACACAGTAGGACAGCAGTGTCAGGGCTCTGAGGGTATTAATAAGTGCTAATGGCCTGACCAGCCTGACCTGGGGCTTCCACCCACACTCACGGGTCCTGCAGCTCAGTTCAGAGTTCAGCCCTGGCAGCCTACTCCCTGCCTGTCTGAGCTGTGCTGAAGGAGCGCTGGTCTCCAGCTGAGTGGCAGCTATGCCCTATTTGTTGACAGAATCATCTCGTTAAGAACTTAACCCTCACTGTGGGCTGACTTCCTGGCTTGATTTTGGCTGTCCCTTGTCAGTGTGGGCTTATCTATTGTTTGTGGAACTTGATCTTAATCCTGATCTGGGAGGGCTGACTTCCACCTTGCTGTGATGTTGCCTTCTGATGTAGATCTTGCTCGGACCATCTCCATGCCTGTCCTGTTTGCCTTGCTCAGGAACTGGGAGATGGGCTGTGACTGGTGAGGCTCCTGTCCTACTGGCTGTGGGATCTCCTTGGATCCGTGCACCTTTCCTGAGGGAGCAGCCTTGCTCTTGCTGCTCCCTGTCAATCTTTTCCAGCTCCTGTTGAGGTTTGCCTTACCCATAAGGACTTTCTGTCCTCTCTTTCCCAATGCAGGGAGCAGAGAAGTGAGGAAAAGCATAGTGTGAAGTGAGAAGATGTGTGCCAGGGCACACAGAGGGCAAATATTGTGTCCTTTTAACATCAACCTGTAGGCTGAGGCCTAATGATACCCCAGTTCTACCAGCGTTGCCTTTCCGCTTGTAGAGTACTAACCCAATGAATTCTGTGTGGGAGACCAGGCAGAAACTGAAATGTCCACAAGTACATTGTCTGGAGAAACAGCCCCAGGAAAGTATGACATCCTTTTTCCTTCATCTAGCTAATCTTGGCTCTGCAGAAATCCTTTGGGTCTGGAGATATCAAACATTAATCCATGAACTGCATGTAATGTAGAAGTCACATGTGACCATGCATAGCTCATCTAAATTATTTGGCAACTGCTATGAATCATGATTTGTTTGATAAAATAAGGATTCATTCACAAACTCCAGAAAGGTCAAAAAACATAAAATTGCAAGGGACAACATGCAAGTTGAATGATTGCACTGCTTTGCTGAGTACTCTAGTGTCCTAGGTGATGAGTGCTGTCAGTCATTAATTGCTGTTACTGTTATCTGTCCCTCTGAAGTCAGATATTGTCTTTATCTTTTATAAAAGAAGGAAAAGTCATTATATTAGTAAATATACTCACCCTCTTCAGTCAATATAATCTCTCCCAAGTACATTTTCATGTCAGGAATGCTTATTCAGTGAAGTCTGTTTTTTCACACTGAGTCACAGTAGCATTTGTATGTCTTAAAACTTGTGACCATGTCATAGGATGTTAGGAGCAAGTCAAGCAGTAACTTATACTAAGAACACATTCTTTCTGTTCTTTTGAACAGATGTTGTGCTTAGTTAAATAGGCTGAAACATAGTTTAGTAGTCACATTTTATCTAATTCTTACGTTTGGTATAGGCAGAGGATGCATACTGTGTGGCTGTGGGTTGAATCACTTGGCAGCTAACATTCTTTGTCTTTGCCAGAATAGTTACTCTTGCACAGCAGATGTAAAATTTGAGACATGTCTGATGCTCTGTTTTATTCATGAGCAACATTTCAAAGGGAGACAGAATTCTGGAAGAGAAATAGTAGTTTTACAGGGTATTTAGGACCACCAAATTATGAGCATCTATTCCTACTGACAACTTCTTATAACGCAGTACACTTTTACATAGGGAAAAGAGTGGCTATCTTGCTGAATAGTTATAGATTAAGATAATGAGGTAAAATCATATGCAGTTGGTTTTAAAGGTAAGCAAAATTATTTCTAGGACAAGCTGGAGAACATTATCTCTCTGTGGTCTTCTGTGCTAGTTAATTTTGTTTTCTTCACATGTATCCTTTATAACAAGGGTTTACCTTGTCCATGAAGTGTTTTTAGTAGTTAGGAAAGGGCTACTCCTGCATGTCTTTGCAACCTGGATCAATCCTAAAGTGTCAATCCTTTTGAGACCTGCAGTGTCAAGCAAAATACTGGTGCACATCTCATCAGCAAATCTATTAGGAGGATTAAGGCCAGTCAGCCCCCCAACCCTGCAAGAGGAGTCAAGCAGAAACTGGAAGTGGTTTCTCTTGCTTGCAAAAGAATTCCTCCAAGGAAAAGCTTGTTTCATTAATTGCTGCTTTCAGAAGCCATAAAGTACTTATGGGGCACAGGAGGCAATATTTCAGGGTTACTCCATACCCAGGTCTATAGCACTTATTAGGGTAGGGTTGTCCATGCTATGAAAAAGAATGTACTGGTCTTTTGGGGGCTTTTATCTGATCGTCTGAAGTGGGAGATCTGTCAGCTTAACTATAGTACTTGTAGCTATGGTAAAGACACTTCAGCTTTGAAGGATTTAAGTTCATCAGCGTACAAATCTGCTGGTCAGGTAAAGCTACTACAGTTTTTTGAATAGGGTGAGGGAAGTAAAACAAACCAGCCCTAAATCTTCCTTTTTCACTGTGCGCCTTTAAAATGGAATAATGCAGAATCCTGGGCTGATTAGGATATCACTGTCAAAAAGAATTTAATTAATAAAATAAAATTTTAAAAAAGATAAACTGTTTTTACACTAGTTCCCGAAATTTTCCAGTGAGACAACCCTAGACTGCCCTGAATTAGAGAGATAATTTTCATTAATATAAGATTACTTTCTTTAAGTGGAACAAAATGTCATGCTGATAAGTAAATAACCCATTCGGCCTACATCTAAATCAACTAAATTAAGATATGGGTTACTTTGGATCTACAAATGCATTTTTTCAGGATATTCTTCCACTAGCAAGAATCAACTGTTTAGTTAAAGGATACTGGGGAAGAACAATCAGTATCTCCCTGGAAGACCATGGGCACCATCTTAATGATGCAGGTAGTTTGGGTGCCTGTGAGCTGGGGGGAATTGACATTTACACTGTGATATGTTTCTGACACCCAGACTGATGAAAGTAAATTATTTCCAGTAAAATACAAAACTAAAATGAAGTGCCTTTGTGCAACATCAGCCTCAAACTGATAAGACTTATTACAGTTAGCATTGCTCTGATTTATGGTTTCTTTTAGATGCTATGATATGGTAGATATCACCTGAGCACAGCCCTGTTTTATTTCATGTCCAACTGAAAAAGGAATTCTGGTGTGCAGTTTTTTCAGCTCAGATTTCTCAGAGGTTTCTGAGTGTCAGAGGAATCCCAAAGTGCCAGAATAAGTCATGCCCTGATTGCAAGTATCAGCCAATCCACTCTAATTAGCAAATTCTTGCAGTGACCAGGAGAATGACATGGAGTGTAGCATCATAAAAAGCAGTTCTGGGTGGGAGCTTGAAAGTATCAGCTGGCCTTTACTGCTAGGATCAACCACCTTCAAGCTCTTCCTGGCACAAATTTGTGTCTCCTGTTCTTTGAAACCTCACTATCACAGACTTCACAGTCTAGGCAGTCTGCTTCAGCATCCTACCACTAAAAGAACATATTCGACCCAAATATCCCTGCCTGCAGTTTAAATCAATTATTCCTTGCTGTATATGTAGTGAGCATGAAGAGTAATTTACTCCTTCTCCTTTCCTGTTTGTATACAATGCATGCTACCTGATATGTGTTTCACATGAGTGGTGCAAAGACACAAAAGTCATGAATCTCATACATGCTTTTTCACAGCAATTTCTTTCCACAAAAAAAATTCAATTACTCTAGGGGGAAATAAATGTTTCTTTCAAGCCATTTAGAGCTTATTCAGTCCTACATTTTGCTGGCCCCTTCTGTGCAATAATAGGACAGCTTTTTTATTCCCATTTATTTGCATCTCTTTATAATCCAGTCAAAAGAAAGATGAAAAAAGAGATCAGAATATCCTATCATAAATGTCTTCATTTGAAAGTCCAGCTTGAGGTTGCTAGGAGACAGCCAGGCACATCCTCCTGAGAGCAGGTCAAAGTCAAAGCCCCACTGAGTCAGGAAATGTGAGGGAGAGACCATCACTCTTCTCCCAGAGGACACACAGGGAAAGAAAGCACCTTGTTTATGTGCAACATAAGTAACTGGATGTTTCATTACAAGCATTAAAACTTACCTATGAGGCAGAATATTATTTTTCCATCAGTCACATCCAAAAGGTGTGCACAGGTGGCCAAGAAGGCCTATGGCATCCTGGCCTTTGTCAGAAATAGTGTGGCCAGCAGGACCAGGGAAGTGATCCTTCCCCTGTACTCAGCACTGGTGAGGCTGCACCTCAAATACTGTGTTCAGTTTTGGGCCCTTCACTACAAGAAAGACATTGAGGCACTGGAGCATGCCCAGAGAAAGGCAATGAAGCTGATGAAGGGTCTAGAGAACAAGTATTATGAGGAGCGGCTGAGGGAAGTGGGATTGTTTAGTCTGAAAAAGAGGAGGCTGAGGGGAGACCTTATTGCTCTCTACTACTACCTGGAAGGAGGTTGTAGCGAGGTGGCTGTTGGTCTTTTCTCTCAAGTAAGAAGTGATAGGACATGAGGAAACAGCCTCCAGTTGCACCAGGGGAGGTTTAGATTGGATATTAGAAAAAATTTCACTACTGAAAGAGTGGTCAAGCACTGGAACAGGCTGCCCAGGGAGGTGGTAGAGTCACCATACCTGGAGATGTTAAAAAAATGTGGCACTTTCGGGACATGGTTTAGTAGGCATGGTGGTGGTGAGTTGAAAGTTGGACATAATGACATAATGTCTTTTCCAACCTTAATGACTGTGATTCTATGAAGGGTGACACTTGGGAAATGGCAAGGGTCTGTGAGCAGGTGAGCTGGTGCAGCCTGCCTTGCAGTAGGTCTGCGCCTGCTTACTGACTGGTTTTGATGTCTGAGAAGGCTTCACCTTCCCCACAGCCCATTCCTGTGCTGAGCACTAACACTAATGAAGCTTTCAGGAACTTAGATGTTGAGATCTTTAACTTAACAGACCTTCAGTCCACCACCAGATGTGGTTGGCAACAGCTTAGGAGACTAATTGTCCTCAATGTCATACTCTAAATGTTATTCTCAAAATATCTGGTAAACTAAAATACCGTATCAACTATTAAAGAGCAGACTTCAACAAACCGGGAGCTACCCAGTGACACCATCTAAGCAACAGCTTACAAAATGTCACATCAGTTTTCCCAGTTCACTGTTGCAAGCGCTTAATTACGCTCACAAGAAAGATGAAAATTATTCTCAGGAGTCTAGAGATGTCGAGTGTAGGCTGAGGAATTCATGCAGAAAAAGGGGAAGGACTCAACTTTGTTTCGTTATTTATTTGGTTCCATTTGTGAACACAATTTCAGGAAGTAGCTGTGATTTATCCTGTGACATCTTGTGTGATTTACTTCAGGACTCAATAAAGAAGAAAATGGTTCTTACTGTTCTGTCAACTTCACTGTTTCCTTTGAGGGTAATTAAATTATGGGCAAAACCAGTGGATCAGACTTAGACCAAGACAGGATAAAGTATTTGTACTTGAACTACATAACGATTGGCATTTACTATGAGAGGTGGGAGAGTTATAATAATTTAAAGTATTAATTTTCTTGCATTGCAGTGCTTGATTTTGTAAAGTACCTGGTATTCTCTTTTTATTGCCAAAGTGATTTGTTTAAACACAAGCAATCTTCTGGGAGAGATGTCTTTGGGGAAGAGAATCTCCTTTTAGGGATCCCTTGCCAATCCTGGAGTTCAGTATCCCAAATAAGCTTTGGCACTCACACCCTTTGTGTCTCTTGGTACCTGGAACTTGTGCTCAGATTTGCACAGGTGCTTAGAGCACACAAGGAAAAGACTGGGTTGCTCCTTTCTGTCCCTTTGTCCTGTTTTTTCATTTGTAAATTCTTGCTCCATTTACTGATCCAAATTCCCCAGAATTCCGTATGCCAATAAATGGAACGTCTATAACATCTACATATAATATAGGCTTTAACTAAGAGGGTTAAAGGACATTTCTCAGTTTACATCCACATCTTCTGGGCTATTTGGCATGAAATAACTGGATAGTTCTCCAGTCAGAAGGCTGATAAAGTGCGTCACAGCCTTAAATGCCAGGGACATTTCTTCAAACTAGCTTTTCTTTATGTTCACTGAAATTTTCAATGCCAAAAGATGGTTGCTATTGTTGTGACAAACTAGCCTTCCTACCTGCACTGTTTGTTCTCTTCGTACAGATCCTGTGCAGCTAAACTCATGTGCTTCATTTAAGTACAAGAATAGCACCTGCTTGAATGACTTACCTGACCAACAGTAGCATGCTCAGACTATAAAACTGTTTCAGACTAATAAAAAAAGCTGTGCTCTCTCATGTGTCATACTGGGTGGTAAGCAAACATACTTTAAACAGAAAGAAAAGCCAAACTCCACTGGTTTCTTACCAGCCTTTCCGAATCATTAAGAGAAATAAGTTAAAGATGTTAAATCAAATCAAAGCAAGTGTAGGCTATTGCAGACAAGACACTTTCAGTCCCACTTTTTCTTTTCTGCATTGGATCAGGAGGTAGGTTTGAAATGAACTGCAGACAGGAGGGTGGGAGGGATGCTTCATCTGTCAAGGAGATCTTTCAAAACAGTAGTGTAATGGAGGGAAATGGCCACAAGTGTGGTCCGTTGATGAGTTGTTTTGAAGAACGATGCATAAAGATGAGCTATAACAATAGGATTGTCCAAATTTCTACCCAACTGGACTGCTGCTCTCCCTCTCTCAGGACACTTCGAGAACTGCAGCAAAGGCCAGTATATTTCCAATTGCAGGGAAACATGACAGACAGCCTCGGAGTGGCCAGAGGAAAAGGTTCAGCCTTCAGGAAGGAGCATCAGTCTCTGAGCATCAAACAGGAGAAATATGGTGTTGCAGGAACACATCAAGTGCCTTCCCCAAAAGCTCAGTAGCTCTGAGCTTTCCCCCCATCCCCCTCCTTTTTTTCTCTTGAGGTCCTCTGTACCTAGAACCTGTAGCTTGGTATCTCTGGTGCCAAGGGAGTCCTGGGAACTGATGCAATTTGTGAGACTGCTCCTAAGCCTAGAGCAAGCATGACATTTAGCCAGTAATTTGTGCTGTCTGCAACCACAGTCTGTATAATCCAGGCACTCCTATATGGGTATGAACGCATAAGGCATCTCGGAAAGAAAGATTAGTAAGAGATCTGCAAGGAAACCCTAGGCCTTTCTGCTCACTGCCAGGTGAGTACCTACATAACAGGGATAACCTGACCTCTCAAAGTCAGTATCTGTTCAGTTCCACTGATACAGTAGGGCGAGTGTCACCTGAGGTTTTCCCATCTCTCAAATGTGTTCACACCTTCTCCTCACTGTCATTCTTATGAGATCAGGTCCTCTTCCTCCCATCATCGTTCAAAGGTCTGTTTAAGACGCTGGAGAAATACTACCCCAAACTAGTCTGCAATGAGACAAATACAGAGTTTGCTCTTCATGCCAGCATCTATCAGCCTAAAAATGAGACTGTCATTTCTGACTCTATTCTTTTTAACCTCGGACAGCAGTCTTTCATTGCCTGCTTTTTGTTCTTTTGTTATGCTTTTTCAAAGAAATTACAGTATATTTTAGCTCTGATGATTTTTCATGTTCTCCACCACATCCTGCGAGTTTATTTTTTTCCTGTCAGCCTTTTAACATAGCTTCATAATTCCCCCAGTATATCCAGAAATCTAAAATCTGATCAAAAGTCAATGGCAGAAGTCATAGTGGCTTCCTCAGGCATTGTCAAGCTGGAATATTACTGTATGGCCATGCTGTGCAACCGGGCTTTCGGATACACTTTGAACTTCTCTGAAATCTTGAGCTATTCGGGAACATTGGTTCTAAATTCCCCCATTAATCTTCCTTTCCAAATCAACTCTGGAATACAACTACAAACCACTTTCTATACCTAAAAATAACAGGTTTAGGTTTGTAGTCATCTTTAATTTGACTATATTTATTACTTACAAAGCACCTGTGTGGCAAGAATCCTGTGTAATAATTAGGTTATGTGTGACCCGAACATCAGGAATATTCCTGCAGGTCATGGTTGGAGAGATATCTCTTGAGTGACTTTGATACTATGAAGGTTTTTTTGTCTTTGCTAATCATGAAAAGAGGAAAATATTTGTGTGCTCAACTTTAGTTCATTTAATTTCCATTATAGGCAGAGAAGAGGACTGCTAATTAGCACAGGGAGGAATAGTGCTTTGGCACTAACCCTTAACTGTTCAAACTGTAGGTGAACAGTGACACCTTCTGGAAATTTGTAATGGGAGTTACTGAGCAGCTTCCTTCCATCATCTGGAAACTCACAATTTTATATCTAGAAGCTAATCTTTTTCCGGCCAACATTTTGGCCAAAACTTTGGTACAAATTCTCTGATATCATCAGGACATACACTACAGTATGTGGTTGTGATGGGAGAATTTTTAATTTTTTTTTTTAAATCAACCCAAACCTGTAGGGTTTTTTAATGTTTCCAAATAATTCAAAGGTTTAAGAGGATAGAATTAGTGATGTAGTGATTTTTAAAATGTAATTGGCATTACATTTTTAACTATTTATTGACATGCAAAATATAAGACTGTCAGACAGAATATTGTGAGGCTTCAATTTGCCAAATCAAATGAATGACAGAGTTTCTTAATGCAGTCATACTTCAACAATGATTTTTTTTTGTATGTGTCATATTGCAGTTTCTAATTAGACCTTCTTTGCCCAAACCACCAGCTTCCTGGGTAGTCTGTCAATCTGACAGAAACTCTGAGTCACCAAGGATTTCAAGCACATGAGTTGTGCCACAAAACTCCATCCAAGGGCTCACAGTCCCCATGGTGCCTGCATGCATCAGCTGGACTGGGTCCAGAATGGGGAGCAGAGCCGTCACTGAGCTGACGTTGACACTAAAACCTGGCATTCAGTCCTATGGCTGGAAAACATCTCCTTATGTCTAATGTTTAATTTCATCTCAAAGATTATTTCTCTTTAAGCTTCCTTTTCCTTAGAAGTAACAAAGATATATGTAGGAGTGGGAAAGAAACAGGGTTGTGAGTGAAGACAGCAAAGGATAATTTTCAGACCTTCTGAGACTTCAAAGTAGAGGCTGGCTGATATAAATGCTGAAGCTGAGAGTCCTGTCAGAACATACATCTGGGATTGGCCAACTTGAGAAAGTACATCAGCCTAGAAAATAATCATACAGTGCTGAAATAATTACCAAAACAGTAAGCAGAGCCGTCAACAGCAAACAGTTCTGGCTGCACTGAGATCTAAGCCAAGTCTAACCATTATGGTAAATTTTCCAGCAGGTTTTAGCGTTAAGACTATGAGGAAACTTTATCCTCCAGCAAAAGGCTAAGAAAAACCTATGCTTTACATACATTCTACATTACAGTTACATTTTGACAGTATGAATGACATGGCACTGGGAGGAACTTCCCAGTGGGACTTTTGCACTTGGGCTTACACGGAATAAATTCTGCTCACAAGTTAATGCATTGCTATTAATGTTGATGAAAAATCAAGTACTAACAGGCATCCCTGCATGTGGGACAAGTTTGTTAATACTCTGGGAACCCATGCAGCTCTATGATTAGTTTTACATATTTGAAGACTTCAATTTATTCTGCCTCCCATGAACACTGCACCTACATCTTCTATGTTAAATCAATTACTAATAGATCCATTAAGAAAATTCACTGGCACCTGTAAGAAACTGATGCTGAAAGAATACACATATTTAAAAGTTCAACAAAGCTGTTTTCCATAATATCACTGGCATTATATTAAATTCAAAACATGGTTACTTAAAATGTATCTTTTAATTTTTTTTTATTATTTTACATTTTAATTTTTCATTAAGGAATAAGGTAAAGCAAATAGTAGAATACTGCTGATATATAAAGAAAATTGAGGTTCAACAAAAGTCCTGCAAACTCATTTTACTTCTGAAAATATCTCCTCTCCTGGAAAAGCCTATCAGTCTTCAAAGGGATTTGTAACTAGTGCACTCTCATGTAAATGAAAATAGTAAAAAAATGGCTTCTTACTTTCTGTTTGAATTGCTCCCTAATTCACTATGAATCAGCTCCATTCAGTAGTCTAAAAACTCTCTATATAACAATTGAAGTGAGCAGGAAAGACTAAAATAGACTGGTACCCTTAAGCCACCCTATAATGTGTACGACCTCTCCTTGGGCAAGCAGCAGAAGTTCACATATGAGGCCCAGCAATCTGTCCTAACACCTTACTGCAAAACAGGCCCCAAAAGAGCTAATATGTGCATTATGTCACCCATTGAAGTGTGACTGCAAGAATGTTGGAATACAATGTTATTAAAATACAAACAGATGTTCTATATTGCCTTTCTCATTTTCAATGAGAACAAATAACAAGAAAGTTATTAAAGTTATTAAACAATTTTTCAGTAAAAATAAAATAAAATAAGAATAACAACAATAACAGATTTCTTCATTTCCACAAAGGTAGAATTAGGAAAATGTATTAACTGGACAAGTCTGCAGAAAGAGATAGGCCAGAGTCGTAGAAAGGAACAATATTAAATAGCAACAACACCCTCAGATAAAGCCATTCCTTTTTGATGTAGAATAAAAGAAAACTACTGCATGCTGGATAGACTTCCCTCCTGAAAGTTTAACAGTTTATGTAGACTTAATGCGAAATGTTTAGGAACGTCCAGTAAAGAGATTTTTTTTTTCTAATGCATTATATACTGGTAGCTAATAGCAATATAGGAATTGAGTCCTGATTTAATATTTACCTTGCACGCTACAAATAAAGGTGCCACTATACGAGATACTTCTATTAAAGACACAGTTCACGTGGAAACACTCCATTTTACATAGCATATTTTTTTGGAACAGAAACAAGAGCCAGGCCAAATACTCCCACACCTAACCAGATTGTCAAAATGTTCACATTTTGCTTTCTCTCTGTCCTAGTGAAGTAGAATTAACCTGTACAAAGTGGGGCAGCAGTGAGGACTAAGAATACAGTCGCAGCCATGCACATGCAGAGCAAGCTGAGGGGAATTTTCTTTCACACATGAGAAATGCATGCTCAGATTCCTTTTAGGCAGAGGAAGGCATCTCTCAGCCCTTAAAGTCCCTCAACTTTAAGCCTCATCTCAATGAAGTCCAAGTGCTTGTTTATGCAGTTCTGTCTTATGCAGTTAGACATCATCCTGCATCCATTATTCACAGAATCACAGAATCACAGAATATTAGGAGTTGGAAGGGACCTCGAAAGATCATCTAGTCCAACTCCCCTGACAGAGCAGGATCACCTAGACTAGGTCACACAGGAACGTGTCCAGGCGTGTTTTGAATGGCTCCAGGGAAGAAGACTCCACAACCTCTCTGGGCAGCCTGTTCCAGTGCTCCATAACCCTCACAGTAAAAAAGTTGTTCCTTATGTTCACATGGAACCTGCTGTGCTCCAGCTTGCTCCCATTGCCCATTGATCTATCATTTGACATCAGAGTGAAGAGCCTGGCTCCTTCCTCCTGACACTCGCTCTTTACAAATTTATAAACATTAATGAGGTCGCCCCTCAGTCTCCTCTTCTCCAAGCTAAAGAGACCCAGCTCCCTCAGCTGCTCCTCATAAGGGAGATGCTGCACTCCTTCAATCATCTTTGTGGCTCTGCGCTGGACTCTTTCAAGCAATTCCCTGTCAGGAAAGGAGAAGATTATGCCTATTTTATCAATTTTTGAGAGAACTTTAGACCTCCAAGCTGCTCAGTTGTTCCAGGATTTAGGTGGTTGTATACATATGTAATGATGCAGATGTATCTGTCTACAGAGCTAGGTAGAATTGTCTACTGGAAGATGCTCAGCTTAGGTGGCTTTGTTTATTTAACACCATTCATGCTAGGGAGCATGAGCACCATCTTTTTATACAATACTACACACCATCACTATGCATCATTAATGTTGAAAAAAACAGCTGTCTTTAATAAGGTGCTAGTTGATCATGGCCCCCCTGGGATAAATGTGAAGGATGGAGCAAGACCATACCTTCCAAAGGGGTTACACTATGCCAGCATTTTAAACCTACACTTCTTCAAGCATTATTGCAAAGATTTAGAAAGCCATCTGGGACCATAGTCTAGAGAGGGCTTAGGGCAGTCACATCCACTCACCAGTCTGAGAAATCACTGCACCTCCCAGCAGTGTGACTAGGAGCTGGATTCGAAGGCCAGTGATGTTAATACGTGTTTTGATCTTGGTCTCAGGGCACATGAAGAACCACCTTGGTACACTTACTGAAACTTTTTTCCCTTTTCTCTGCCAAGGATTGAGGCAGTATCATTTAATCCTAATTGTCAAGCTTATAATAAATCCATAGGTCCTGTCTGAGCCTTGACAATTGTAATTCAGCACAGAAGTGTATTTAACATCCCAGTGTACTTTGTGCCACAACCAAAAGGTCAGAGATTTGCAGAAGGGCTCCTTGACATTGGGCAGAAGAAAGATTAAGCAAGGGTGTGGTGTGGGAATCAACCTTTCTACATTTTCTGCTCTCCTGGGAATGTTGTCCAGCTTCCAGGTGTCCTAGTTCACCTCTCCTAACAGACCTAAGGGAACTCTCCACTGCTAAGCAACAGCAAGCTCTTTGTATGTACAGGAATGGCAGCTTTCCCTGCAGGTCTTAGCTCTGACAAACACATTCCCCTGGCATCAATGGCACCACCTCTGTGTTCTCCCATTGCAGTAGCAGCTGCTTTGGCCTTCAAGGCCTCCCATTGCCATGGGAAGGGCTTTCTTCACACCGTGCAGACTTCAGTTCCTCTCTGTCTCTTTGATGTCAAGAGAATGGTTGTAGGCCATAATGGGGAAGATATTTTGGGAAGGGTTGTGTCTTGTTGAAAAAGTGGAGCCCTGAACAGGAACAGGCAGAAATCATTGCTAGAAAAAAGGGAGGCAGAGCCCAAATGGCCGTGTCTGTTCCTGTCCCAGAACAGACTTCAGTAGGGTGGCTTACTCTCTCCAGGACCATGACTCTCAGCAAGGCCGAGTAATGCCAGGCTGCGCTGCCGCCTGCAGATCGGGGCGGGCTCGCTGAGCTGCGCAGCCCCCCTC
>NW_010170343.1:372-898 GCF_000695765.1 Mesitornis unicolor | reverse complement strand
GTTGGGGACCCTTGGGGTAGGGACCCTTGGAGACAGAGGGTGGGGGGATCCCCAGGACTGAGCCCCCCCACAACCAGGACCCCCCCAGGTTTGGAACCCCAGGGATGGGACCCCCAGGCCTGAACCTCCCAGGATTGGGACCCCCAGGGCTGGGACCCCCTAAGTTTGAGACCCCCAGGCATGGAGGAATTGGGGCCCCCAGGACTGGGACCCCCAGGGTTGGGACCACCCAGGGTGAGAGGAACTGAGGACCCCCAAGGTTGGGACCCCCAGGTTGGGCCCCCCAGGAATGAAGGAATGGGAGCCCCAAGGACTGGGACCTCCAGGTTGGGACCCCCCAGGGATGGGACCCCCACAAGTGGGACCCCCAGGAATTGAGAGATTGGGACCCCTGCCCCAGGGCTGAGACCCCCAGGGCTGGGACCCCCAGGCCTGAACCCCCCAGGGTTGGGACCACCCCTCAGGATTGGGACCACGCAGGGCGAGAGGAACTGGGGACCCCCAAGGCCGGAAGCCCCAAGGTTGG
>NW_010170343.1:0-203 GCF_000695765.1 Mesitornis unicolor | reverse complement strand
AAGCCACTGAGACCCCCTAAAGCTGTCGATATGGGGGGTCCCCCCAATCCTGCTCCCCCTCCCCGGTACTGACGTTGCTCTTGGGCTCTCCCACCAGGCGTGGGGGTCCCCCGGGGGGGGTTCCGGGTCTCGTTCCCCCTCCGCACCAACTACATGTTCGCCCGGGCGCGGGGCACGGTGCGGCGGGCACTGCGGGCCCTGTC
>NW_010170342.1:0-493 GCF_000695765.1 Mesitornis unicolor | reverse complement strand
TGAGAGCACTAGCATGTTCAATGAGGGACTAAGCAAGTCTGTGGACAACAGGATCATCAAATGGTTGATAAAGAAAACACAAGGAGGTACTGCTGTGTGTCATAACTCTGAGGGAGGAGAGATGGTATGTGACTGGGCTCAGCTTGCTTTGTTTTGGAGTGTTGTATGTGACAGAAAACTGGTAGTCATAGGTCTAAATGTGAGGTGACCTGAGGAGAGAACTTGTGATCCCAGTGGCCTGCACAGGTTTTAAGTGAAAGCAAATACTGCTACTGGCCATGAGGGGAGCGTAGCACTCAGTAAGCTGTTTCTCTGGAGTGATACTGACTGACTTTTTGTTGTTTATGTGCTGAAATTCTCCTTAGCACATGCCAGGTTGGCTGGTGGATGAAACTGGACAAACACCACTAGCACACCTCTGTGGGAAAGTGTCTCCAGCAATGCTATATGTGCACCAAGCCCAGAGCTTATTCTGTGGTTCAAGAGGTTGGGG
>NW_010170341.1:11110-11352 GCF_000695765.1 Mesitornis unicolor | reverse complement strand
CCGTCTCTGCTTTCAGATGAAGGGGGGGAAGCCCCAGAGGACGGGGACAACCCCAGAGGGGGCCCGGGCTGGTGACTCCCCCTGCATGGGCCCGTGTCTCCTCTGTTATTCAAGCCATAAACACAAGCCAAACCCCAAACAGCCCCCCACCCGTGGCAGTAACTCAGCAGGATGAAGCCGTTTGGTGCTGATAAGAGCGCAGGGTGGAGCGGTGCAGGGACATGTGCTCCATGGCTGGGGGC
>NW_010170341.1:5821-10979 GCF_000695765.1 Mesitornis unicolor | reverse complement strand
CGACCTTACACATGACGCTAAGAAAATTTGGCTGCAACGGCAGGCGCTGCCCCACGTCGTACAGTGAGTTGCGGTTTTACTGTCGCTGCTTCTGTTTGCTCTCCGTGTTTGTGTTCCCGGTCTCCGTGGCTCTTAGTGTGCTCCTTCCTCCTTTGCCAAACCCAGCTGCTCCATCCTGGTTGCTCTCCATGCAGCTTCAGGCCCTGGCCCCTTGCAGCAGCAGCTGCTTCCCCCAGCAGCCCACAGTCCCCCTGTTGGGGCTCTCCCGGACCCGCCGCTGTTTTTTTCCTGCTCCTTGCAGCTCGCTGATGCTGTGGGCCTGGCTGAGCAGTGCCCTGTAATCCCTGCATGCTCCAAGCCCGCAGCGAAGCTGCGCTCGGCTCCATGTGCCACACACGGCGCGTTTTCAGGAAGAGCTGGCGCTGGAGCCCAGGTTAGCTGCCTTTTGAAAAGCTTTCTTGGGAGTTTGAGCTACAACAGTTGTGTTTTATTGTCTTTACAGATATCCTCGATAACAGCCATGTTATCAGTGAGGGTGGCAAGAAGAAGGTGGGTGCTGTTTTGTGAGGCGCTGCTGCTTGGTTCTGTGCGTTTCATCCCTGTCCCCCATCATCAGGAGGTCGTGATGGGCAAAAGCTGTGCCCTGCTATGGGGCAAGAGCCTGGGCTGCATTTCAGCCAGTGGTGACGGAAGGAGAAGTTAAAAAACGAAATTTAATTTGCGTGCTCAGCTGGGAGCATTTTTGGTCTGATAGGAAGGGGAAGGGGCTGTGGGTGCTCATCTGTACCTGCAGTACCTGAGGCAGGGCTAGAGCCGGGCTGCAGAGTGGTGATGCTTCCTTCCGAGAGCGGCGAAATGGTCTTGGTTGTGCTTTTCATTAGAAGTGTGATGCTTTGAGGGAATCTAGAAATGCTGGTTTCGCTGATTATGGTCCCTTTAGAGGTGATGTTTGCTCTCTCCTTTCTCCATCTGTGCAACGCTCCAGCTGAAAGAGCTGCTGCACCACTACTACCCCATCGAAATCGATCCCAACCGGAGCCTGGAGGAGAAGCGTCCCCTCATGGTGGAGTGGTGAGTGATGACATTGACAGCTTGGCCACATCTGGGCACCTTCTTGCCCTGAGGGCTGCCAGACACAGGGCTTGAACTGCCTCTGGGCTTGGCGGCAGTTCTGGGAAGTTGTAGTTGTTATTTTTCTGACGGCTGTAATGTCGCTGCCCCGGGGTCACTGCTGCCTCTCCGCAGGTGGACCAGGGCCCACGAGCTGCTGGTGCAGCAGAAGATCCAGCAGGGTGACATAGCCCAGATCGTCAGGGAGTCGGACGTGATGCTGAGGTACGGGCTTGGGCTCCGGCTGCCCGTGGCCCTGTCTCTCCTGCAGCTCAGCAGTGCGGTCCCCAACGCGTGGCAGATGCAAATCTCCCTTCCTGGGGCCAAGCTCTGATCGTGAAAGAGCCAAAATTCAGCACCATGACTGCAGCCTGTGCTGCTGTCGTTCACGGAGCGGCCAGGGACCAATGGGCAAAGCTCCCTGAGCGGCTCCTTGGAGCCCTCAGCTGTTTGCAGCTCCCCTCTTACAGCAAACGAGAGAAAAATCCTTCCTGTGACTGCTGGGCCTTACCCAGGCCCTTGGCTCAGCATTGAGTATCGCTCACAGCACAGAAACGCTGTGCTAAAACCTGCTGTTAAGGCAGCGATGGTCCTAAAACCAGCTCAGGGTCCCTTCGCGCACACAGCGAAGGCCACGGAGGTGCCGGTGCTGCAAAAAGGCTCGTGCTTTCCGCAGAGCTCTGCGTGTGGTGCTGCATGGGGAGTCCCGGGCAGGAATTGGAGCCGCGTGGCTGACACCGGGCACCGCGCTGCCAGGGTGACACGGCGTGGTGTAACTGACACCTCTGCTCTAGGGACGGCTTCAAGGAGCTGTTCGAGCGGCTGCACAAGCACCACGTCCCCCTCTTCATCTTCTCTGCGGGCATTGGCGACGTCCTGGAGGAGATCATCCGCCAGGCCAACGTCTCCTACCCCAACGTCAACGTGGTGTCCAACTACATGGACTTCGGGGACGACGTGAGTCTGTGTCGCGTCTGGGGAGCTGGCAGAGGGGAGAGCTGCTCGGCTGGAGTCAGGGGCTGCAGTGCAGTTAACAGAGACACCGCTGCCTCTCTGCTGTTAATTAAAAGCTGCCTATTAATATTTCTAAGTGCTCGGTCCCTGCAGATGGAGCTGGCCCTTTGCTGGGTCAAGGGAGGGCTCTGAAGCCTGGTCGCAGCCTCCTGCCCCACGTCCTTTGCCCTCAGGGCTTGTGACATGCTCCACTGTAACAGCCTCTGACCACCAGCATAGGGGTGTTGGGGTCCCCCTGCACTCATGGGGAGCTGGGTCATTGGTGGGGGAGGCAGAAGGGGGAGCTGTGTGCTCCGTCCTGGTGCAGGGTGGAGATGGAGTTAACCACAGAGCTCTCCAATGTCCTTTACAGCAGCTCAGGGGGGGTTGTTTGCTGGTGTACCAACGCCTGAAAAGTCCCAATTCACATCACAAAATCGCCCATCTCTCACAATGCAGCCCTCTGTTCCCACGGGTGCCATGTGGGGACAGGCTGTTCCTGCAGGGACGGGACAGTGTGACAGGGTGACAGTGACAGCCTGGCCTTCTGCAGGGACCCTGCTCTCACCTTCCCATGGTCCCTGACAGCTCTGGGGCAGCGCAGCCCGGCCCAGGGTCTCTGGGATCTCCACCTTTGTCCCTTGATCTGCATCCATTGGGTTTGTCCCTTGATCCCCATCCTTTGGGAAGGGCTCGCCCTGCAGAAGGGGGCTCCTGGGGACGCTCCCCAGGCCATTTCCTGGCTGTTGATTTCCAGACTCCTCGGGGGTGTCAGAGCATCCCTGTGAGCATCTCCCCCGGTTTGCCTGTTGCAAGAAGCGTGCTAAGGCTGCAGCACAGCCGAGGGGTGGCTGCAGGGCCGTTTTCTCTGTCCTGTGTGCACAGGGAGTCCTCAGGCGGTTCAAGGCGCCGCTCATCCACACCTACAACAAGAACAACAGCGTCCTGGCGGGTACGGAGTATTTCCAGCAGCTGAGCACCAGGACCAGCGTCATCTTGCTGGGGGACTCCATGGGTGACCTGACGATGGCCGACGGCGTTCCCAGCGTTGAGAACATCCTCAAGATCGGCTTTCTCAATGACAAGGTGGGTGCCGGGAGCTGTTCTTGTGTCCCTGCCCGTGTGATCTGGGGGATACGAGAGGTTCCTATGAGCACTCATGGGGTGTGCAGAGGGAGCTGGGGGCGTCTGCTGAGCTCCTGGTGCAGCTGAGGGGTTTCTGGGGTGGTTATTGACCACTTTTCGGTAGCATCAGGAGATGTGGGGACTGTGGGTGCAGCTGGTGTGTTTATAATGCTCCCCACTCTGTGCCCCCTCCTCTCCACCCTGTCCCATTCCGCAGGTGGAAGAGCAGCGGGGGAAGTACCTGGATGCCTACGACGTTGTTCTGGAGAGCGACGAGACGCTGGATGTGGTCAACGGGATCCTCCGCTACGTGCTGGGGGAGACGTGAGCTGGAGACAGTGCCCAGCCCCACAGCCCGGCGTGGGCATCCTCCCTCGACAGAGCTGGGGGTCTGCCAGGACCTGTGGGGATGTGCCGGGACCTGCAGGGCTCAGTCCCAATGTGGGGCAGGCTCCTGCCGTGCACATCCCAGCCTCTCAGACCCCCTCGCTCAGCCCTGGAGCAGGAGTGAGGTAGAGGAAGCTTCTCCACCCCCTTTACCCCCTGGTGCCTGGCTCTGATGCTTCCCCCTCAGACTCCATCCTCCCCCTTGGACTCCATCCCCACCGGTCCCTGAGGCCATCCCGGCATTGCTGAAGCATCCCCATAGCGGATTTTCAGTTCCTCTCCTGCCCAGCCCAGCCGGTGCTGGAGCCTGAAACCCCCCGGGCACCGCACTCCCCCGGGTGGGCTTGTCTCATCTCATCTCTGTGCCGCTGCCCAGGCACACAGGAATATTTCATGGCAAGGTAACCTGACACAGACAAACTCCCCGGAAACTGGTAGGAATCATTTATTTGGTGCAAGGTCGAAGTCATCATCTGGGGGGTTCGCTCTGACCCTGTCCTTGCATTGCTTTGATCTCCGCCCACACGACACCGCTGTGCAAGGGCTTTGAGGTGATGGAGCCGTGCTGGTCACAACTGGCAAACCTGAGAGCGCTCAGTTCCTTACCTGCCTTTAGGCATAAGAATAAATTTGAGCTGATTTTCCTTAAGCCCTGGGGGCTGTCGCTGTGGGGATGATGGGGATGGGGACGATGGGGACGATGGTGCTCCCTGAGGGCCTGGCTGGGACAGCTGCTGTGCTCTTCCCCAGCCGCGAGCAGCTTTGCCAGGTCTCAGCCCCACTATGGGGAAGGCCCAGGCTTTGGGGGGGTTGGGGTTTCGCCCTGGGAACCTGAGCCCCCTCCATCCCAGGGACGATGGCAGGGGGGGCAGAAGCTGGGCCAGCTCCCCTCTTTTGACGAATTTTGTATGTAAATATAAAAGAGCAAACCCCAACCCAGCCCCAAACTACAAAATGGTGCGGTAGAAGTTCTCAGCCCCACTATGGGGAAGGCCCAGGCTTTGGGGGGGTTGGGGTTTCGCCCTGGGAACCTGAGCCCCCTCCATCCCAGGGACGATGGCAGGGGGGGCAGAAGCTGGGCCAGCTCCCCTCTTTTGACGAATTTTGTATGTAAATATAAAAGAGCAAACCCCAACCCAGCCCCAAACTACAAAATGGTGCGGTAGAAGTGGAGGGGCCCTCCCCAGCCTGCAGCAGGGGTGGGCAAGGGGCTAGGAGGGCCGTGCAGTCACTGGCTGAGAATGAAGGGGCTGGGGGGGGTGCTGCTGCTGCCCTGACCCCACCTTTGGGTGCTGGGAGCAGGGGCTGAAGGGGGTTTGGGGACAGGGCCCCAGGACTGGCCCTGCTGTCCTTAGAGCCGGGGGGCATGGGGGAATGGACAGTGCGAGGGAATGGGGTGCTGCCGGCCCAGGGGTGTTGAGGAACGGGGGTGCGTCCCGCTTTGCCTGGGTTTATTGGCTGGGGGTTGGTGAGTTTTCCTGCCCAGGAGGAACACGTCAAAACCCTCAGTTAAATAGTAGTGAAAAACCAAAACAGGTCCCCC
>NW_010170341.1:5482-5755 GCF_000695765.1 Mesitornis unicolor | reverse complement strand
AGCGAGGACCCCTCAGAGCTCCTCGTGGATCTTCTCCTGGTCCTCATCCGACTTCAGCTTCAGCTCCTCAGGGCTGATCCTCCCGTCCCCGTTGCGGTCCTGGTTCCTGAACATGTCGGCCAGGACCTTCTCTGGGTCGGAGCTGGGCATCAGGCGCCCCTTCCCCTCTGCCACCTGCGTCCTGATGAAGGCGTTGAACTGCAGCGGGGAGAGCAGAGACGCCGCTTTGGGGGGGCCAGGGGCAGCGCTGCCCCTCGGGCGCTGCTCCCACCA
>NW_010170341.1:3809-5464 GCF_000695765.1 Mesitornis unicolor | reverse complement strand
CAGCGGTGCTGGTGGCCCTCACCCACCTCATCGGCAGGGATCTCCCCGTCCTTGTTGAGGTCCATTTGCTCATACAGGCTGGTGGGGGGCTCCCCGTGCCAGATGAAGAGGTAGCCCTCGGGTACCCCCTCCTCCATGGAGATCAGCTCCACCTCGAAGCGCAGCACAGCGCTGCCTGGCACTCCCCGGGCTAAACAAACAGCAAAGGCTGTGACGGGGGGGGCAAAACCCCAGACCCAGCCAGGACGAGGAGGGAAGGAGCCCAGCAAGGCAGACCCCCCCCAATTTACACTCTGCTCCCCTACCTCCGCTCTCGCCATGGCCCAGGTGGGGGGGGATGATGAGCACCCGCCGCTCCCCCACACACATGTTGAGGAGGCCACTGTTTAGGCCCTCGATCACCTTGTTGGTCCCTAGGGTCACCTCCTGCGGCTTCTCGTAGTCGTGGGTGCGGCGGCTGCGGGGGGGCAGAGAGGACCACACTGCTGAGAAAGCCCCTCAGACCCAGCGGGCAGCCCACCCATGCCCCAAAATCCTATGTCCTCCATCCCAGCGTGCCCCAAAATCTCATGTCCTTCATCCCACCATGCCCCCAAATCCCGTGCCCTGCATCCTGCCGTGCCCTGAAGCCCCACACCCCAAATCCTACACCCCAAATCCTGCACCCCCTGCTGTGGTGCACCCTGAGCGCGCACGCACGAGGAGAAGAGCCGGGTGCCGTCCAGCCAGCAGGGAGCAGTTGTAGTGGTAGCGGCCGAAGTCTCTGTCGCGGGTGGTGGTGTTGCAGTCTGCGGGCCGGTACAGCGTCTCTATCTCCACCGTGTCCGCGGGGTTGTGGAAGTCAATGACATGGACGTCGAAGATGAGCACAGCTGAGCCCGGGATTTTGTCCCCTGAGAAGGATGAGGAAGGAGATGAGCTGCTGGGATTGCTGTGGGGATTGCTACGGGAGCACTGCGGGGCCTTTAAAGCCTTTCCCTGCTCCTTCCCGCACCCCATGACGTGTCCGTCCCTCGGACCCCCATGTGTTGGCGTCAGCCGTTCCCCTGCCCACCCACACCCCCATGCCCAAGTCCTGGGGATGGTGGTGGCCCCAGAGCAGGGAGCTGGCCCCTCTTGGCCAGCGTTTTCCCAGCAGCGTCCCCGTGGTATGCGGGTGTGCGGGGCTGGAGGAGAGGGTGCCACAGCCCAGGGGGGCTGCCCTGTACCTGCACCGTTCTCGCCGTAGGCCAGGTGGGGGGGGACGACCACACGGCGCCGCTCTCCCACGCAGACCCCCTGCAGGCCCTGGTCCATGCCGGGGATGATGAAGCCCTTCCCGATGTAGGTGTTGTAGGTGTGGTTGCGGGAGTAGCTGCAGCGAGAGGAGCCCACGGCGCTGTCAGCAGCAGGCCCTGGCCCTGCCAGCCCGCCCACCTCTGCACCCCAACCTGCCCCCCCTGTTCCAGCCTTTTCCTGCTCCCCCAGCAGCCAAACCCTGCTGCTGGGGATGCAGCAAGCAGATTCTCTTTTTATTTTTTGGCCTATTTCATGCCCATTGCCACCCTCTCCTCCACCTCCCCTCCCGATTCTCAGCCTCTCCTTGCTGCTGAGCACAGGGTGGGGGGGGACAAAGCAGGGTGTCCCCACTCAGCTTCCCAGCCCGTACCTGGAGT
>NW_010170341.1:2836-3785 GCF_000695765.1 Mesitornis unicolor | reverse complement strand
AGTGGTAGCGGACAAAGTCCCCGGTCACGGCCCTGCGCTTGCAGGACGCGGGCACCTCCAGGTGCTCCAGGACGACGCCGTCCTTGGGGTTGTGGAAGTCCACCAGCAGCACCGTGAACACCAGTGAAGCCTGCGGAGGAATCACCGTCCCTGGGGAGGAGACGCGGCTCAGCCCGGGCAGGGGTCCCGACGTGCCGCGGGAAGGTCTGCACAGGGCTGGGGGGATGCGATGCCTGGCTCACCATAGCCCTTCTCCCCGTAGGCCAGGAATGGGGGGATGATGATGCTCCTCTTCTCCCCCGCACACATCCCCAGCAACCCCTGGTCCATGCCCTTGATCAGCCAGCCCGTGCCCACGTAGGTGTCGTAGGTGCTGTCCTTGCTGTAACTGGTAGGGACCAATGGTGGGGTCAGCTCCCTTCATGCAGGACGCAGGTTTGAGTGTCACCGAGCTGCACCAGCCCCATCAGGGTGTGGGGAAGGGGAGTGTGGGGGAGGCTGCTCTGACCCCCAAATCCATCCTGCCCCAAGCCAGTGACCCCTGGGCCCTGCCATCCCTAGTGCCCCAGGTCCATGGCAGAGGGTGTCCCCCGTGCTGTGCCCGTACCTGGAGTCGAAGGGGGTGCCGTCCAGCAGCGTGCCGTTGTAGTGGTACCGCACAAAGTCCGAGTTCTCCACCGTGCGGTTGCAGTGCTGGGGCCGAGCCAGGGTGGTGATCTGCAGCTTGTCCTTCTTGTTCCAAATGTCCAGCATCACCACGTCGAAGTACAGGGTGGCATCGGGGGGGATCAGCCCCGCTAAAGGGGACGGAGCACCTTAGGTGGGAGCAGCATCGTGGGCTCTGTCCCCAAATCCCCCCCAAGGCCATGGCTGCTTGGGGCTGCTGCACCCCCCATTCCTGGGAAGCCCGGCTCAGGCAACCCCTGACCTGGCCATCGAGCCGCCCACG
>NW_010170341.1:1358-2808 GCF_000695765.1 Mesitornis unicolor | reverse complement strand
CCCCCCCGCCATGCCCCTTACCCACGCCGATGCTGCCATAGCCCAGGTGGGGGGGCACGATGAGGTGACGCCGCTCATTGACACACATGCCCTGCAGCCCGCGGTCCATGCCGGTGATCAGCCGCCCCACGCCCACCACGCCGGCCACGGTGGCCCCTCGGTCGTAGCTGGGTGAAGGGACAGAGCCATCAGCGCTGGGGCTGCTCAGTGCCAGCACCAAGGGCTCTGGGCAGATCCGGAGCCAAACCATGAATCCTGTGAACACCAAGGGACAGCGCGGGGCTCCCGGGGACCTGCCCGCCACCGATGCTGTCAGTTGGGACCAAAGCCACCCGCACCTTCCCCAGGTCTCATTGCATGATCTGGGCTGGATGCCGACAGCTCCTGACCTTTCTGCTGCTCCCAAATCACTTTGCATATGGCACATTTGAGGCTTTATGCAGCGAGGAGGAAAGACGACATTCCAGGCCTCGTTTTTAAACTGCAAATTTGTTTTTATTTTTAAAATCTTAAAATACTCCAAGGAGCAGCTGGGGCCATTTCAGGTAAATTCAGATCCCTCATCCCTGTCACTGTGCAGCGGATGCTCTCCCCTGGCAGCGCGCTGCAGTTGTCAGGACAAGGACGGATTTCAGCTGTGAATGTCCCCGGGCTCCCCATGCCCCTGGGACGCGCAGCAGCACACGGCTCCGTTCCTTTCTCCTCATTCATGCTCACAAAAGATGAGACATTTAACCAGAACAGAATCCCTTTGCTTTCCAGGGCTCTGAAAAATGCCCAGATACAAAGTTCTCGTTCCTGTGTGGGACAAATCAGTTTTTTTCTGGTTTTTTTTTTTTTGCTGTGTTCCTGATTTGCCCCCTGCTTGCAATGGTGCAAATCAGGGTCTGCACTGACACAAAGTGATGCACAGCCAGCACGAGTGGGGCAGGATCGATGCGGAGACCAAGGGAAGCTGCAACTGGAGGAGCAAAGCCTCTTTGGTAATGAGCAGCTTTGGCCACTGCCACGTTTCAAAGCGCTCCCAGCACTGAGCAGCGCATGCAGAGACACGTTGCTGGGACAAAATATTTTACCTGGGGCCAAATCCTGCCCGTGCCCAAGATGGGCCTCTCTGCTGCACCCCAGGGCTGGGGGTGTGCACACACCAAGCAGGGGCTGCTGGAAAGGGGACAGGGCAGGGGCTGCAGCCTGGGGACTGGGGGGCTGCACTGGGGGCCATGCAGGAGGTGACACCGTGTGGAGTTCAACCCCAACACTCACTGGAGGCACCCACCAAAAGCCCCCCCTTGGGGTGAGAGCTACTGCCCGCTCCTCATCTCGCTGCCCGCAGGGATGCAATGGGTGACACGCAGGTGGCTGGGGAGGGGGACATGCAGGGACCCCCTCCCACAGCTCATGCCTGGCCGCTGCTGCATGCAGAAAAGTGCTGAGGGCTGTACCTGGAGTC
>NW_010170341.1:931-1341 GCF_000695765.1 Mesitornis unicolor | reverse complement strand
TTAAAGGTCCCATTGTAGTGGTAGCGGATGAAATCCCCCATCTGGACCTCCCGCAGGCAGATTTTGGGGATGTAGTATCTGTCTATCACCACGTCTTCCAGGGGGCCGGGGTCACCCAGCCCCGGGGCCCCCAGGACGCTGAGGAGGAGGATGAGGGTGCAGGGGGCCATGGCGCTGGGCGGCTGCGGAGAGGCTCAGTGAGGGGAAGGCGCAGAGGTGGGGCCAGCGCCGCCCCCCTTTCCCGGCACAGCTGGAATTTCTGTCCACGTGTACGCGGGCCTGTGCCTTGGCCTCGCCAGCTCCAGCCATGGGCGCCCCACGCCATCGCCGGGTGAATCCTCCGGGGTGAATCCCCCGGACAGCGGCAGTGGGGCCCCACAATGAAAGTGGCAGGGGGGGAAACCCGCCTC
>NW_010170341.1:0-891 GCF_000695765.1 Mesitornis unicolor | reverse complement strand
TTTTTTCCAGGCAGTCCCTCCTCCACGGAAGCTGCTGAGAGCGTCTGGAAAGAGTTTGTGCAGCTGCAGGGCCCATCGCCCATCGCCCGGGTCCTAGCGCTGCCTGCGCCGCTCCCGCAGCCTCCTCCCTCACATGGCCCGGATGCCACTGCTCGACCCCTGGCAATCGGGCAGGGTAAATGCAGGGAATTCGGTGCTTTAATAACAGCTACTGCTCCTCTGTCTGCTGCTGACGGAGCTGTTACTGAATGGCAGTGATTAAAAACACAAAAGTTTCTTTTAATAGTCTCACACATATAGGAGCAGCATGAAATGTGTCGCCCACACATTCCCGCTGCCCCAAACCCACTGGAAAGATATGGTTTGGAAGTGGGCACAGTGGGATCGGTCAACAGTTGGACTTGATGATCTTCATGGTCTTTTCCAACTGTAACAACTCTGTGAACCCTTGGTACTGCTGTCTGGCTGGCGACAAAGCGCGTGGCTTGGGCCGGGGCCAGCGTGGCCGTGCCAAGGCCCTGGCGTGTGCGGCCCTGGGATCTGGCACAGTGCAGGGTGCACCACAACTTCAGCACCCAATGCCAGCGACATCAGCTCCAGGTGCAGCTGGACTGGAGAGTTCGGCTGGCGGCCTGGGGGGGTGCAAAGTGACACTGGGTGCACCCCAGGGTGCTCTGGGGGGTGAGGCACGGGGTGTACCCCTCTGCACCCCGCACATCCCGGGCCCATGAGACCCACACCGCACAGCACCGAGCACATCCCAGGGCCCGCAGCGTGGAATGCAGCCTGGGGGTGCAGAGTGACCCCCTCGCAGTGTGGGACACCGAGCAGCGCTGTGCACCCCCCATCCCAGGAGCGCACCGCGCAGTGCGCAGCACCGAGCATCCCCCG
>NW_010170340.1:0-406 GCF_000695765.1 Mesitornis unicolor | reverse complement strand
CGCCAGTCTTCCAGGGCAGCCTTGGGCAGCCGGGCACCACTCTCAGCAGTAGATTATTTTCCTAGCCCTGTCTTCAGTGACCCTTGTACGGGGGACCAAGAGCAGGGGGGGGAGGAAGGAGAAGGCGTTTGTGGATGCAAGGGGAAATGGAACAGGATCCATGCCAGGATATTGTGTTGCAATGGGGTAAATCCCTGAACATCAGGGGGCCGCGGGTTTGTAGACTTTATTGGGATTATGTGATATGTCCCAGAAGACTTCACATAGAGAACTGAGAAGTGTTTCTGGTTTCCTCCTACTGTCTCTATGCGTCCATTCTTTATTTTCATCACTATGGAGAAGTTAATGACTGACAAAAAACAGAAATGACTGCAATGTGTAAAATAGTTGGTGGGGCCTTGCTGTA
>NW_010170339.1:0-14065 GCF_000695765.1 Mesitornis unicolor | reverse complement strand
TAAGGATTTGTAACGGCATCGCTCCCAGGCGCAGACCGCAGGGGCCGAGGCGCTGCTCCCCGTGCGCACCGATGGCTTCTGGAGCGCCGTGGCAATGGGGTCGCTCCTCTGCTCGGCGCGGCCATTGCTGTTCCGCACGGGGCCGGCTCCCAGGATGGAGTGGCCCTCGCTGGGGCAGTCACGGCTCTGCGCTGGATTTCATGTCGGAAAAGATGTTTTACTGCTTGTGAGTGTTGTTTCTCTGCGTGAAGAAAACGTTAATCAAACTGCAGAGCAGACACAATAGCCGCGCAATACATTGAATATCTAGTTACTATGCGATAAATAATTTAATCTATTTGACTATACTCGAGTCATACTCTTACAACCAATCAATGGCAATAAGGCATAACATTTGTATGAAGCTTTGCTTTTTCTGAATGCTGCTGCTCATTAATAACCAGCAGCTGAGTACTCTCGATACCGCACAGGCCAGCAAAAAACTTTGGGAAGTTTTTACTACATCAAGAATTCTGCTTTTAGTTTGTGAAATGCCACTGCAGTGCCCTGGCATAGCTAGCAAGACATATAGGCTGGGGTTTCTCAGGGAAGTTAGGGAAGGTAATTGCTGAGATCCTGTTGACTTTTCAGTGGAAGTGAATTCCCAGCAAATTCAGACCTTTCCAAAACCTCAGCTTTCATATTTTGAAAGCTACACATACACAATGCCAGGTTTTTAACACTTTACTAATTTTAGCCACGAACATGATCCTCTCCTGTATAAGAAAGAAAAAAAGATGAAGAACCTGGATTAGGAACTGCCAAAGATTCCTTAATTGTATAAAGTTTACAAAACTTGTATAAAGTTTACCAAAGCAGCACTACTATTTCTGTTTCAGCATTGCAGACATCTGCACCTGAAAAAGCTCTCGGCTTGAGGCTACCACAGGGCTGTGAGTCATTTCAGACAGCAGCAAACCGTCCTGCTTTCCTCAGGAGTTAAATTAAGACTGTTCCTGACACACGGCAGTTTGTTTCTTCTCCAGCGATTTGGAGAGGGAGCTTTGCCCTCCCTCCGCAGGGTAAGACATGGCGTGTGGGGCTGCGCTCCCCCCAGACCACTTGCCTTGCTCCCCTGGGTGGTCACACACAGGGGCAGGAGCACCAGCCCCTTGGATGCAGCCAGCAGCTGTGTTTTCCTGCAGACCACCTCCTCCAGCTGCTCCAGGCTGCCCAGGGCCACCACTGCTCCCAGGCCTTCAATGGGGTCAGCTCTGCCCGAGGCTGCTGCCTTAGGCACTGCAGCAGGAGGAAGAAGATGGATTGTCCCTGCCAGGGTCCCTGGTATCAGACCTGGGATGGCCATGGAGCTCTGCCTGCGGGTTTTGTTCCTCTGCAGCAGGGGAGCCATACAAGCCAGCCCCACCACCCTGCCATGGTGTCCTGTCCTGCTTGGGGTGGTGCTGGGGTGGGGGGTGGCTCACAGACAGCTCCTCCGGCTCCTGGGAACTACTGACATTGGGGAGAACAAGCCACCTCGCCTTTGCAGGGCGTTTTTAGCAGTTCCCTGCCTGGTGACTGCAGGACAAAGGCAGCCCAGCTGGATGGGAACAGGTCACCAACACACGGTGACACTTGGTGACAGTGACGCTTGGTGACGTGCCAAAGCTTGCCAAGGCACCCAGCAGCAGAGCCAGCCGTAGTGTAGCTGCTCCTAAAGCCCAGGCTGTGAGCCCATCCTTCCCCTCTGCAGTCAGCCCTGGCACCCCGCTGTGGCCCATCCCGGCTGCGGCTCTGTGCTTGCAGGATGCAGATGGCCATCCCCAGTGCCGAGCAACAGGGCCACGCTGGGGCAGCCGAACTAAAGAGCTGCAGGAGGAAGAACACAAGAGCTTTGTAGAAATATGTATTTTTACATCAGAGTTCTTTGTATATACAAAAAATCCCACCCTGCTGTGTTAGGAGAAAAAAATCCTGTGGGCATTTCAGACCTACCTATTTTATTAATGCAAACTGCCAGATTCAACATGCAAGGCAGCCTGAAAAACAAGGATGAACGTCTCCACGGCAAGCACTCGGCAGGCCCGGCGGTCACATCGCCCCTAGCTAGGGATCAGAAACAGAGGTGGGCAAGCAATAGCGGCGCACAACAAAGATGTCTGTAATTTGGAGTGGGTTTTGCCAGCTCTGCCTGGGGCTGTACTGTACCTGCCTTCTACTTACTGGTCAAATGGCCTGAGCGTTCTTGGGCAAAACAGAAACAGCAAGCATGTTTTTGACCTGGAAAATATTAATGGCAACTGCTGCCTACATTTTCACACCTAAGTGTGTACTGTGCAAGCTCCCCGGCCGGAGCCGGCTGCCATACAACGCGCTTTACACAGCCACTTGCTAACTGCCCCACACGGTGCCAGTGTGAAATACTGATTTAATAGTCCAGTGTACAATTTCAGGAGATTTCAAATGATTTCAGGATAACCACGTCAAAAAACATCTGTAAAATGAACTCTTAAGAAAAGACACGTGAAAACTTTAAAGCCCATCTTATTAAAGATTCACTGTGGTGTATTTGCTCAGCTCTAAATCAGCATCAGAAGAGGGCTGATAAATGCTGTTTGAGAGCAGTTCAAACAGCAGGATGGGCCAAAGTAAAAATAAAAATAAAAAATTGAAATCTCAGGGTATGAGCAGTCAGTACAGGGAATTAGTTGTCCAACAACAGGAAAAAAAAGGTTGAGATAAAAGGCTTTCCCAGATAATTGCAACCAACTCATTCTGACATCTCTCTCTGGAGGTGCAGACAGCGAAGGGCTCCCAGGAACAGCCAGATCTCTGGGTGCTCCCTCCAGGGCCACGCAGTGAGGAGGCACTGTCTGCCCTTGCAGGGTGCTCTCACCCACCACCCACCTGCAGAAACTGGGTGTCTTTGAGGTCTCTGCCTCTCTAACGCTGTCAGAAGTTGGTATGGAGATGCCTGCACAGAAGACAGTTGCAGAGTCCTGTTTCATTATAAAACCACGCTGCAAAATCCTCTCACTATTTTTACTGAGTAGAAAATACGACCGTGCGGGCAGGGCACAGAGGACCAGAGCAGCACCAGCAGGGACGGGAGTGGGAGCAGAGAGACAAGTTTGGCTCCGGAGTCAACAGAAATGTGACTGGGTTTCTGGTGAATATTGTATGGCCTCAGAGCAGTGCTGCAGGACTCAGGCTCCACGTCCACGTGAACTGCAGTTACATCTAAAAACTGTGCATTAGAGTATATGCTGTGAGGAAAACAAGGCTCTCCAATCACTCTGACTCAGTTTCACCACTGAGCAAACGGAGCCGATAACTGCTGTGTCTCTCTGGGGAATGCTCCATGACAAAACGCTTATGACCCAAATGCTCAGGCTGTATTTGGGTCAGAAGAGACTTCAAAGGTCCTTTGAGCAAAAGCACTAAAGCTCTGCAAAATTCAACAGGCACTGGTGGAAGCGACCTGGCAGTAAGGCATGCCAGAACTATGGAATTCTTCTCATCTTTTCTCCCCAGCTGACTCTGTCAACCCTGCTACCACCTTTTCAGCTCTTCCTTGAACTCTTCCCTGCTTTCGGTATTTTTGGGATGCCCAGAACCATCATGCCATGCCCCCGATGAGATCCCGACACGCAGGTGGTCTCAGAGGGGTGCAAGCCCCAGCCCTGCTGGCACCCCCTGCTCCTGCGGGCTGTGATGATGATGCTGGGTGTCCTTCAGGAGCCCAAGACCTCACATCAGGAAGAAAAAAAATCTGAAATTTTTGGAAGAGGCTTGAACATCGATAGAAACCAAGCCATGTAAAGAGCTGGCAAAGAGTTTGTTACTAAATATTTTACGACCAAATAAACCTGATGTTTCAAAGGGCTTTGGTCCATTATTTTTGTTCAAATTACATGTGCATCCTCTGATATATACCTCTGCAGCCATAAACACAAAACATGAGAGGGACAGAGAAAGAAAAATCTTGCTGAACAAGGGAGTTACATACTGTAGGAATGCAGGAGCCTGTGATCTATGTTATTTCTTTGCTTAAGGCCACCTAGCAACAACGCATAGGTTAATCCTCCACAGACTGAACAGACAGCATCAGCCAACAGGAGAACAAAACATCTCTGCTAGAAAAAAAATCAGAACAAGAATTATCCATTTGCAAGAGGGTTGTAGGAACAGGCAGCAACAAATAAGAAAGAGGTGTACATGATACTCCTGCAAAAGGAAGATTTCCCTGTAAATAGAGTTATTGTCCACCTCGTTATTAAAAATACAAAAAGAGCTTTACCACATTTACAGAAAACCTCTGCGGGAGCTGCAGGAGTCCTCCTCCGCAGGGAGCTGGGGGATGAGCTGGACCGTGGTCAAGGCTGGTTGCCATCTTAGTGAGTGCCTTTAAATGATAAATAGAGCATCCTCTAAAACGAGAAATAAACCTCTGGAGCTATAATCCTTCTGCCAGGGGCTAGCAGGACCTGCAAGGGCAGGTTCAGATCTCTACAAGCATCTCCCAGACATTAAGATATACCATCACCTTCTTAAAGCCATTGTTTGCAGTGGCTCAGCCCCACTTGGCAACTCTGCCAGGCTCCTCCGCACCAGGACATTCTGCTAAAGGGGCCTGGAAATACAGAATTAAATCCCTGGGGGGAGACCCCCGCTGTGCCAGGGCTGCCCTGCACCACCGCCATGCCCTGAAGTAGACAACCTGTGGAGCTGCTGGTCCCAACGCCCACTGTGCCTCAGCGGTGCATGGGGTGACCCTGGCAAAGATGCAGCCCAGGAGCCGTGCTGTCCCCCGGCATTGCCGCCCCTCCCGCTCCTCCAAGATAACCCCTAGGGATGGGATTTTGGAGGGAAATGTGGTGGGAGGCCATTGCTCCTCGCCAGCTGGCCACAGTGTGCTGCCCGCCTTCCCTGCTGCCCCAAGCTGAGTGTCACCTGCTGCTCAGCCGTGCCAGCACAGCCGCCACTGTCCTCAGGGAAGCTTCTGACCCAGCTTTTCCAAGGGATCTCGGTGGCATGGCACGGCACACCTTCCCACACTCACTGAGGGATGGTGGCCAACGTGGCGCTGCACATACCTGAGCGTCTGGGATGTGATTTATTAAGGGGTTTATTGTTGCTCCTTTTCTGCTGTTCACCAACAGATGGTAGCAGCACTGCTGCTGTCACACCAGGCCAGGAGCTGCTCGAAGGAGGAGAAGACTTCTGCTCTGAGCTTTCCTACGTGATGAAAAGTCATGCTTGCCCATCCCCTTGCTCTGCGCTAGCTGCGCTTCCAGAGCCAGCTCAAAGAGCAAAGCAAGTTATCTCCCAGCACTGCATATTCTCAAATCAAGGCTCTGGGGAGGGACACAGACAGCTGACAGGGTCGTGGCTCTGTTCACGGAGGCTGGTAAATCAAAATGTGCTCAAGTACCACAGTGACACCTGGGCTGGATGTCCCAAATGGTGGCTTCTGGGCTGCGTGGGGCTGCAACAGCGCACTCTGCCTGGCTCTGCCCACAACAAGCCATTCCCAAATGGTGAGCAACACCCAGCTTGAACACAGGCACCAGCAAGGCCCTAATTAATTACTTCATTTATTATTTACAAATTTAATTATTGGGCAAAATCCAAGCATTTCCTGCCACTGGCTGCACAGGCTCTCACTGGATGAGGCCCGGAGCCGCACACTGCCTTTGCTGGGCGAGCACCGAAGCCAGCTGGAGCTTTGCCTAAGCGAGGTCTGGCTAAGACTGAGCTCAGTACAGACCTCAGGATCTGGTCTGCGGCAAAGCTGCTCTGTGGAGGAAAAACAAACAAACAGCAGCCCTGCTCTAGAGGCTTCCCCTAATTCTGTAAAGTGCTTTGAGGCTTGTGAGTGGCTCTGTATAATCAATAACACCATTAACAAAAAGGTGACCAAATGGCAGCTACCTCTGATTAAAATAGAGCCCTTGGTGTATTGCACCAAACAGCCACGTAGCCATTTCTCTGATCCGAAGCAGGTCTTTCCTAGTGTCATATAATTCGTGTTAAAATCACAGCAATAAGGCAGACTTCCTTGCAGCTGTTCAGAAGTCTTTGGAGGCTGCCATTATACTTCACCTTTTTAATGCTTTATGTATTACAGCTTTATTTTCACCTAAGGCTGTGATCTTAAGCTTCCTCACAGCCTTATCTACAACTCGTATTTCAAAGCCTAATTTTCCTGCCCCCAAACGTAGAATAAAATAGCTCGCAAAAAGGGCTGCAAGGAAGCTGCAAGTTCTGCGCTTTTACAGTCCTTCTCCCTAAGATCCGTATAGGTACTATTCCTCGTGGAGCCAAAAACTTCCTGGAGAAGTACTGTAGCTAGAAGATATTTCTTGACCTGGCATAACACTCTGTCCACCCCAGCTGGTGGAGAGATTATGAAATTTTAATTGGACTGAGAGCAAGATTTCACTATAATTGGAGCCCAAGTGCCTGCACGAGCCCAAGAGCTAGGACTTGCTGGAAATCCTCGACAGCCAGCGGCCCCAATGCCCGAACATGCCGGTGCCCCTGCGCGGAGGTGATACACATCCTCCTCCCCGCTTGTGCTGCAGCCTCTGGTTCCCTTCTAGAAAGAAAAGGTTTCACAAATGAAGGATGTTCAGGCCCATTCAGGTTTCCAGCTCCCCTGCAGTGGAGTGAGCAGCAGCAGCAGAACATCCCAGCTCATCCCAGCCCAAATGGGGTGAGCAGCAGCAGCAGGACACCCCAGCTCATCCCAGCCCGAGCTGAAGGCTGCCTTGGGAACACACATCCCTCATCCCTGCAGCCCTGGCAGCAGCCTAGCGTTCTGTGGTCCCCTTCTCCAGCCCCCAGCCAGCCCTGCCACGGCTGCGTATGCACGGCAGCTCCACGATGGGCACCGCTTACCCCACAGCACAGCATTTTGGGTCTATGCACCGACTCCTTTTGTACCACATAAACCCAGCGCTCACCTTCTCCACCTCCACAAGGTAGGCAGTGGTTGTGGGTTGGAAAAGATGAGCGTGCTGAAAGAACGCAAACAGTGGGATTATTTATTATTCACATAGATGCTCAGCCCGTAGCGTGTTGCCTGGCTTCATGTCATGGTACAAATCACTCAGCTGAGTCAGCGATACAACTGTAGACCCCACAGCTCAGGGACTGCAATGATCCCAGAAGGACCGTGTTCAAACATTCATGCCCAGATGACACTCGCTCCCACACATACTTTTTAAATCTTTGCCAGACACAATGAGAGATCATTCTGTGGGTCACAGATAAAGTAAGATCTCGGTTTTACTGGGAAGCCCACATTGAAGAATCTTCAGGAAAACAAGGCACCACTACAAAATAACAGCCTGAATGCTTAGCAAAGGTTGTCTTCATCTAAAGGTCAAAGCAAACCTCCCTTGCATAACACACTTTTTTTCCTAGGTAAGTACAAATCTAAGCTCTGAGGTAGCAAAGTGGTCCTCCTTCCTAATACCCATCTGCAGCCCTCCCCGCGCTGGGCAGCCCCGCTGCAAAGGGCTTCTCACATTGCTGCTGCTCGGGGAAATGTTGACTCCCGACGTCGGCGCTGTGCAGGCGGCTGTCCATGAAGCACCGTCACTCTACAGTGCAGCTCAGCAAAAGCTTTGGCTTCATTTCTACCCATAATGCCATAAAACCTCAACAGGCAAACGGCCTCGTGTCAGGCAAGGAACTGGCTTTGCCAAGGGACTTTGTTGGCAATGGTTTTCGTTTACGTCGGTGGGAAGGACAGGAGACCAGGACCCTCCCCTGATCCCCTGTGGCTGCTGTACCAAGGTCCCCTCTGCATTGCAGTCACTCATTGTCCTGTGAGCAAGAGTATTTCTGAAAATGTAACGATGAACCAAGGAAGCAGAAGGACAATTTAAAGAGGTTGCATAGGGTAGAGGCATCCTACGGGACACTTGAGCATGCCTCTTGCTCCACACTGCCGTTTCAAAACCACTGGGAAAATTCCTGGCCCTAACCGAAGGCAATGGCACAACTGGGATTTGCTTGGGTCAGGTGTCCCAGCCTGCCCTCCAGCCCACCTGCACAGGAACCACAAAGTGAAAGCAAACAAAATAGCCAGTAAGAAAACACTCGCAGTTTTGTAGCAGTTTTCATCTGAACAAAGCATTTTGCAAGTCATGCCAAATACAATTAACAAAGCCTTCATTTCTTAATTCATTAAGAAAGTCTGTTTATGATCTCATAATTGAAACCAATTGTAAGATATTGACTAAATTCACTTCTTCCTCTTTTGTGAGAAAAACTAATAAAAAGGAATATTAAAAACCTCAGTCTGTATTGAGTGGGAAGGGAAGGAGATCCACTTCTTTGTTATAATAAGCTATCTCTATTTCTGCTGGAACATTTTCTAGCTGTGCCATGCAGCAGGCGCACTCCGTGACCATGAAGCCAGGATAAGGGCCCTGCCCCGGGAGCACAGTGGGGAAGCTCTGATCTGCAGCCAGCACTCATCCCCCGGTGATGGAGTGGCCCAGGAGCGGACCTGCCCAAGCCACCAGGGACCAAAGTCAAACAGTACCAACCCCTAGTTAGCATAAATAATTGGTTTTCCAACATGAAGGCCCCCATAGTGACTTTCCCATTGAGGAACTATGTGCTACTAAGAAAATTAAAGGTTGAAGGTTCATTACTGGGACAAGTAGACCACGAACTTTTGCAAAATGCCTCATCGATTAGCATCATCTCTTGACCTAAAAGAGAAACTCTAAGGAGAGCTGATAGGAAGTTGATTCCTGCTGGGGTTTATTGCTATTAAGTATTATTATTATTGATTTTGGCTCATTATTTTCCTTTGTAAAAAAAAAATTGGAGGAAAGAAAGAGAAGTTCAATGGGCTTTCCATCAGCCTGGCTCCAGGTAAGGCTATTCACACTGCAAGGCAAAGTAGAGTTGCACATTCAGATGCTATTAATACTTCCTTTCTAATTAAATTCCATGAGAAATTGTGCAGGATATTTCTGTCCCCATACTCATTCTAGTCCCATCATCTTTTGATTAACTATCCTCATGCAGTAGGAATTAAGGTGTGACCTCTAACTTTTTTTGAGAGAGATGTGCTGTTTTTAATATTAACAGCTCCATCTTTCCATTGTTCCTTGAGCAGGGTTGGGAGGAGAAATATAATTACACACAATGGGTGTATAATTCATACATTAAAAGTGACATTAAAATGATAGGTAGCAAAATATAACAATATAACAGCTTGTCTGTCACTCTTTTATGGATTGCTGGCACCCTCCAACGCCACTACAAACACATCCCTGGAGGGAGCACAGCAGGAAGACGTGAGCGAGATTAACTTCAACAGAGACCTCCGTGCCGCGGGGCTCCCTTGGCAAGGATACCCCATTTCAACTCCTGTCAGGTCTCTGCTTCCCCACAAGCTGCCTGGTGCAGCCCACGCCACCAGCACCCGTGGGTCCTGCTCTCCCGGCAAGGAACCGCCCCAACGTTGCAGATTCCTGGAGCAGAGTCCCAGCGCTCCCATTAGAAGAGAACGTTATGCAGTTTGATGTATCTGGGGCATGGGAGGCCCTCCTACGTAGCACACAGGAGAGCAGCTCTGCTGCCCGCTATATCGCCTCCTTCCCAGAAAAACAAGCTGGCCCTGGCAGCGAGGAGGCCGAGCACTCACCACTGAAGAGGCACAGTGGAAAGGCTGTGGGTACAGCTGCCTGTGGGGCAGTGGAGCTGGGCTGTGGGTACCAGCGCCCATGGGGCAGTGGAGCTGAGCTGTGGGTACCAGCACCCATGGGGCAGTGGAGCTGGGCTGTGGGTACAGCTGCCCGTGGGGCAAGGGATGCCCAGGCCCAGTTATGGCCCTGTGCCTGGTGTAGTGCCCGGCCTGCCAAATCTTTTTGCCCGCCTGTGGAAGCTGCGGCCCAGTTTCACTTACACTGCTTACATATACCTGCAGAGAAACTGGTGCAAACCCCTGTACATGCAAATTTGGGGATTTTTTCTGCTTAGCTCCAGGGTGCTCCCTGTCAGCATAACCCAAATGCAAAATGCTGTTTGGAAACCGAATGAGGGCATCCTCTGCTGAACGCACCAACGTCCGGCTGCCTTCACCTCCACGGGGCTGCTGGGCACCCTTCCAGGCTCCCGCACTGCCTCACAAGCAGATGGGTTTGTGCGCGGCCCCAGCCTGGTGGTGTGCCCTAATGCGACCCATTTGGTGTGAAGTAGAAAACCCCCATGCCAGTGGGACCGTCCCCCCGGGCAGGAAGGCACAGCCTCTCCTCAAGCCCAGCCAGCTCCGGAGGAAGATGCTGCCCATGGCAGGAAAATTCCAGCTCAAAGGGTTTCAGTGTACACCTTCCTCAGGCTGCAAAGAGCTTTCACCTGAGCACAAGCATTTTGGTCAGTGATCACCATGCTTCATCTAGTATGAAAATCAAATTAACTTAAGCATATGTTTATGTTTAAGTGTAACTGACACCTTGATTAATCTCACAAAGAGAAATCAGTGAACACTCCTCTCTCGATAACCTTCTTGCAGCACTGGGGCCACACTGCATCACCTGCTTGAGCATTGCTTCACAAAGTCCCCGTCTTCGCATTCCTCAAACACAAACAGCAAACACCGCATCTGACAGCAATTAGCTAACATTCAATTAATTTTTTTTTCAGGTCCAGCTTTGAGACCTGAAGATCCTGATGGATTAAACACAAGTGGAAAAACATCAGTGGAAAATGCATCCAGGGCTGTTACTGGGGGAGTCTGAAAAAATGCAACTCCACATGGGAAGGAAGGTGACAATCCAGAAGGATCCAGCCCGACCCTTCACACAGCAGCCAGCGAAGTCCAGCAGCAGGAGCTTCACTGGACTCACAATATTCTAGTTAAAATATGCAAATCATTCATTTTTGCCTGGATAGTGAAATGTGTATGTTAAGATAGGCCTGTTTTGGAGAACACCAGCCCTTCCTGTTCCCCACTTCTCACACCCCCAAGTCTCGTTTAGACACCACTAATGAACAGGGAGGTGGGGCTATCGGGGCCCCACTGCAGCGAGCAGAGCTCCCCTGCCCTGAGCCACCCTCCACATTTTACTGCAGGATTTCTGCCACTGCTGGATTTGTTTTCAGGAAAAGGACAACGGGAGGCCCCCACGCCTGGGGTGCAGGCCTCGCTGGCTCCAAGCCCTGCCCAGCGCCTCAGGCCCACTGTACAGCCTATTTCTCATTGCACAGGAGCTGGCTTCAGCCCAGCTTTTTTTTGCCTTTTTTTTCTTTTCCTTTTTATTTTTTCTGCCTTTTAAATTTTTCTTTCTTTTTCCTTTTTTTTTTTCAAACATAGGATATATTAGCCCATCCTTTAGCAGTCCTCACCTCATAAACGTAAGGAATTATCTGACACCAGAAGCAAGGTTTTTGCTTCATTAATTACAGCAGCCCCAGTTCTTTTGGAGCTGCGTGGAGCAGCGTGCATCGCAGCAGCCCCTGTGGAAAACAGATCACCGACACCGCGCTGCGCTTTCTCAGGCTGCGGCACCGAAAGCGACCCGAAGGAATTAGGTTTTCTTGATGTCTAAAATTAACTGGAAAAAAATAGTACTTGCCGTGGTGGCTACCCTAAGTAAAAGCATCGGATGCTTTTTGTGGCAGAAATATAAACTGGTATGATTTGCAATATCCACATTGAGGAAACCCATCGTTGCCACGGCGCAACAGCCCACCCAAACGGCAGGATGGGAGCGACCGCTCCAGTGCCCGGCCCTCCCCTGGGACCCCCACCCCATACCAGGTCCTGCTGTCCCTCTTGGCTCATCCTGCAGGCCAGGGCCAAGTGCTCAGTCCTCAAGTACACTCAGTATTAAATAAAATCACTTTCAGTGTCGCCGTAACTTTCAAGTCAGCTGGCAAATTTTGGTTGTACAGGGTAGAGCCGTCACAGACGTGCCATTTCAGGCGGCACAAACATAGAAATTAAAATGAATTTTTACCGCACCACATGGTGATAAACGGACGTCATGTTCATTTCTGGAAACCTTCAGAACGGTAAATTTCAGTCTGAAAAATAATGCACTCCTGGAAAATGTAGGACAGTTGAGATGTGAGATTAAATTTTGTGATTTATAGCCCTCTGTAATTTATGCAGTCTTTGAGTTAAGCTCTATTTTCCTTGGGCTGCTGGGGTTCCTTGTTGGCTAAAAACACAAAAGGAGGGTGACTCTTGAATCATTCTGCAAATAAGTTGTTTTTCAAACAACAAACATTTTAAATGTGGGGGTATAGATTTATCCCAAACTACTTATTCTTCTTTTTCCCATGCAGTCATACCCACAACTACCATTTGACACTCCTGAATCCTGCACAGCCTGAAGAAAGATTGTTTAATGGCACCCACACTATGGATAGACCTTCAAAGTGCCGTACCGTCATGCAGTGCCCCAGGAAGCCCCATGTGATGGGCAGCCCAGAATTGATAGCACAGCACGGGGAGTAACAAACTAAAAAAACACTCCAACATTCCAGCTTTAAGAAGGTCTTTTACATTAAAGGCTAAATCTGTCTGTCCATCTGTCTGTCTACCCAATAATTATGCCAAGATTACCACCATGGCACTCAGGGAAACAGGCAGCTAGAAAGTCCTTGGTAAATCTTATGTGTGTGTGTGTATATAAAATTACCCTTTTATTAAACAAAATCTTTAAACACAGTTAAGATGTTTTTGAGCCTCATTCTTCCATGAGGCCTTTACCTGGATATGCCCATTTTCACATTTTATTGTTAACATAAGGTTTAAGGGCATATCTGAGGGTTTAGCAGTGGAACTAGAAAGCTCTGCATTAGCTGCAGCTTACAGCAGCTGAGCTCTGAGCCTTTGGAATAAAAATGCAGGGATTGGGTTTATTCAGGGTGGCCAATGCAAGCACTGGGGGAGAGCAGCACCATGGGGCACAGGTCTGGCCCTAGTTCAACAGTCCCAAGGGGTGTGTGGTCACCTGGAGTTGCTGTGTCATCACCATGTCACCTCATAACTTTATTTACTATAGAGCATCTTCACATTTGTTCTTTTTGCACATCCTGTTATCCTCAAGTGACTGGAGAGGGCTGTTCAATATATGCAGCTTGGCAGAAAATAAAAGCTAGAAAAGAAGATATAATGTTCTCTTTTTCCAAGATGGCCCTGGGTCAACTTCTACACTTGTTTATTCGGGGTTTTTTCTATTCACCTTCCACTCCAGCACAGTCAGGCTGTTCACCCATGCACTTGCAAGAGCAATTTCAGTGCACAGATTTAAAGGCCACTTCGGAAAACAGGTCTAGCAAGACTGACGTGTAATCTCCCCAGTAGGGCCAGGTGAAGCTCTTGCAAGCTACTGACAAGCACAGGCACAAGGCTAAATATCTTACAGATGCTGTTGAAATACATCAGGGTTTCTGGGCAAGGAGACGGTGCTGGAGCACAAAGAGCGTGAGAGCCAGAGGTGGATGCAGCCTGCAAGCGTTGTATCTACATGATGCCCAGCTCGCGTGGAGGAGAGCAGGCTCATTTCACCTCTGTGCAGCTCTGAGGAGCCAGCTTTGATGGCATTAACGCCAGCTACACAAACAGCTGGGTCCCCTCCCTGCCCAGCGGTGCAGGGCAGCAGCCAGCATGAACTCAGGAAGCAGGAGGGTGCGGGTCCAGCCCCAGCCATGCTCTGGGTTCAGCTGCTGGCCCTTCCTTCCACAGGAGTGTGGTGAGACCTTTGAAAAGGGGCTTGAATGAGGTGAAGGGAGCCCAAGACACAGCTCCCATCCCTGCTGAGCAGCAGTGATGGGTACAGCCACTAGTGGCAGCAACCCCAGGCACCAGCACAATGGCTCACCCACCACATGCTCCAGAAAGTCCAGAGGAGAACAGCAAAAGCCACGAGCAGTTTAAAAACATGACCTAGGAGGACAGGCTTAATGGCATGACTGTATTAGGTCTACAGAAGAGGCTTGGGGAGGACTTACAATCTCCTTGTAGGCAAGGAGTTCTGCAGAGAGGAGTGAACCAGTCCTGCTCCAAGTCCAGCTCCTGCTGGATCTCATCCTCTCTAACAAGGAG
>NW_010170338.1:2623-5049 GCF_000695765.1 Mesitornis unicolor | reverse complement strand
CCAGCAACCCCCCCACGCCGCTCCGCCATGGCGGCATACGCCCCACAGCGCCCCACCACTTCCTGCAGATAGCCCCACCTTCCACCGGCACTCATTGGTGCGACGGGCAGCTACTCGGTGGATCCTCGTCTGCTACTGGCTGGTTCTGGTGTGCGGGAGAGGGGGGGGCGGCGCCGCATTTGGACCCGGCCCGCCCGCGGCGACCCGAAAGGAGGTTCCGGGCGCTAGGATCGGCCCTGGGAGGTCGTAGGGGCGGGCCCTAGGGTCCGGTGTGAGCCTTGGAGGCCACCTCAGACCGTGAAGAGGGGTCATGGGAAACAAACAACCCTGAGGATCCCAGATTGGGCCATGGAGGGGGTCACAGGGATCAGCTGAGGCCATGGAGAGCCCGAAGGCGATAGGGGGGAGCAAAGTGACTGATCTGGGTCCCCCACAGGGACCAGTGGGGGCCGTATGGACCAGCTGAGGTGATTGGGGGTGTGCCCTCCGCTCAGCCCATGGCCAGGCCCAGCGTGACCCAACCTGGACTCACAGCAAAGGGACTGGGGCAGATGTGGAGAACGTCATGGAAACAGGACAGAGATCAGAGCCTCAAGCTGGTTTATTGCCAGTTTGTGGTGGGCTCCTCCAGTACTGGTAGCTCCACACTGCTGGGGACGTGGGGACAGAGTGGCTGGGGTGTGTGGGGTCCCTCAGTAGGACAAGGGAGAGGAGCAGCCTGGGGAGGAGAACAATGTCATGGCTCCATCGAGGGCATCCCTGAGGCCAGCAGGCTCCAGGCGCTGAACTCCCCGGAGTCTGTGATGTCCTTGACAGCCACCTGGATGTGGTGGAGGGTCCCAGGTTGCAATCCCGTGAGGGTGTAAGAGATCTGCTTGTATGGCCCGATCTGGGGGCGTAGAGTGGAGTTAGGGGCACCCATGAGTGTGGGGGCCAGGACGCAGACTTGCTTGGGGATGCGCCCCTCAGCTGTGCTTCAGTTTACCCTGTGTAGAGCGGGGGTTTGGCAGTACCTTTGTGACAAAGCCCTCCTCCTGGCCATAGCGGATGCAATATTTCAGTGGCAAGTAATCTGGGAAGGGCCAGGACCCTGGCAGGCTCCACTCCAGCAGCAACTTCTTGGTCTCACAGGGATGGGTGAAACCCGCAGGTCCTTCAGGGGGTCCGGCTTTACTAAGGAAGCAGGGAGAGAACAAAGGTGTGAGGTGCTGGCTGGGGAATCCGGCACAGGACTGCTGGGGACAGTGACACTGTGTCCCCCAGCCCCGTCGACTGAGCTATGCGATCTGGTGGCCTGAGACCCAGAAAATCATTGCACTGATGGTTCCATAGCCCAAGCTGGGGAGCAAAACCAGAAGGCAAAGACCCAAAGGAAGCCCCAGGGCTGGATTAGACCCAGGCATGGTGCTTGGCGGTTCTTCAGGGGACTCTGGCTGTGCCAGCACTCACTGATGCTCTCCATGAGGAAGGGCAGGAGTTGGGAGGCAGTGCCCAGCGGGTTCATGGCCGTCAAGTTCACCACATAGGGAATAAGGGAGAACATCTGCACATCCCCAAAGGAGCAGCTCTGTGGCCCCATGCGGACACACTTGCCCAGCTCCATGGCCCCCTGCACGCCATGCCTGGGGTGGCAGAAGGGGAAGCTGGGCAAGGGGTGGGTGACACAGGTACAGGGGGGGCTCAGCTAGGGCTCAGGGTCCCCCACTGACCTGTACGTGGCCACGAAGTCGGTGTCCAGCAGCGGCTCGGGGACCAGGACCCAGGAGCAGTTCTGGGTACCCATCGCCTGTGGGTAGCTGATGGCCCAGCACTCCACGGCAGGCAGCACAGGGGGATCTGGGTTTGGGGATAGTCACCACCGCACCACCAGCTTCCCCAGGGGACCCCCACCCAGCAGTGGGGGCCGTGGGGGGCAGCCAGGGTCACTCACAGCCCAGCCGCAGGCAGACGGTGGCCCAGGTCTTGCCAGTGCCAGGGTGGTGGCAGCTGTAGTGGCCTTCATGGGCCAGGCTGGCATTGGGGAGGGCCAGCCCGGCACAGGATACATCCCCAGGACAATGTCCCCTCGGCGCCACTTGGCTGGCCCTCTGCTGTGGCCAGGCACCGCAGCTGCACCTCGGTGCCCAGGGTGCTATGCTGCAGAGTGCAGCGGCCTGGGGGCCGTGGCAGTGGCAGTTGGCATGGTCTGCACCCACCAGCACACCCCCAAGCCCCCCGCTGTCCCCAGTGGGGTGGTACAGGGGATATACCACGACAGGGACAGGGAGTGGCAGGGGGTGACGCTGGGTCAGGACAGGTCTGTGCCTTCCTGGGCCCTCCAGCTCTGTTCCCAGCACCGCCATGCCACTCCCTCCCCAGTGCCCCCAGCTCCTGTGCCTCTGCCCTTGGTCCCCTCTTGTCCCCAGACCCCCACTGTCCCTGCTCTT
>NW_010170338.1:0-2607 GCF_000695765.1 Mesitornis unicolor | reverse complement strand
CTGTGTCCCTACACCTCTGTCCTTCAGTGCCCTGTAATTCTGTCCTCAGTCCCCTCAGTGTCTCCAGTCCCTTCTGTGCTCCTACACCTCTATCCCCATTCCCTCCATCTCCAGCCCCAGCACTCCCAGCCTCCCCAGTCCTGCTGTTTCCAGTCTCCCCAGTTCCCCCATACCTTCATTCCAGACTCCTAGTCCCCCTGTCCCCAGTCCCTCATGTCCCCATACCTCTGTCTCCAGCCCTTCTGTCCCCTTCACTTGTCCCAACCTCCAGCCCCCCCAGTTCCCTATACCCCCATATTTCATCTCCAGCCCCCCCATCCCCCCAGGTACCCCCATTTCCCCCATACCTCCATCCCAGCTGCCCCAGTCCCTCCATCCTCAGTCCTGCATGTCCCCATAGCTCTGTCCCCATTGTCCCCATGCCTGGTGCCACCTGTCACACTGCTGTTGTAGGTAACGGTGCAGGCAGGTGCCACAAAAGCCACCACCCAAAGCCACTTCATGTCGGGGACACTCAGCAGAGCTGCCCAGTTCAAGGGACCTGTGGGGACAGGCAGAACAATCAAACCCCAGGTCAGGGGACAGCAGACACCATGGCCATAGGTCCTCAGGTGGTCCAGGGACATCACCCTAAAGCCAAGGTTTTCAACCCATCTCCGGGCTACCCCACAGTACTGTGCCTTAGTTTCTCCCCTGACCTTGCCCACACACTCTGGGGACAGGGGATGGTTTGTCATTGCAGTGACCAGATCCTGCTGCCAGGAAGGAGCAGGTGGAGGTGGGAGCGAAAGCCCACTGTGTTACTGGGCTTTCTCATGTGGACCTGCAGCTGTCCCTGTGGTCCCATGTCTGGGATCGGGATTTTGGGTCATTCCAGGCCTCAACCAGGGAGGAGGCCAGTGCAGTTCCCTGAGGAGGGCCTGTACCTCACAGAGACCCCTCAGAGCCTGGCCTGGAGTCTCAGCTGGGTTCCCCACTGCACCCAAGCCACCACAGAGACAGATCAATGACCTTGTCATTGCCCACTCTGGCTGTGGGCTGGCTCAGCCCGGAGAGGGAAGTGCCTGGCTTTCCCTGTATCAGGGACAAGGGACTCCCCACCATGACTCACACTCCTAGGATCCGAACACCCCCCCGGGCCCATGGGGAGCCCTGTACCCCTGGCATGCTCACCGCAGCAGGGCCAGGCTCTGGTGTGGGAAGCCACAGCCACAGCCGGCCTCAGCCCACTTTCTCGCTCAGGAAACGCCATCCCCTGTGGGGACCCAGCATGGCTCTGCAGGGATCCCCGTGCATGGGGCCTCTCCCAACCTTGGACCCGCAGGAAAACAGTTTCAGCTCTGGCTAAGGGGGTTTCAACCACACTACCTTCTTCATGGTCACCCACTCTCGTCTGAAGACACTGGGGCTGGAGGACATGATGGCACTGATTCCCTACCATCACCAGCTCCACCAACGTCCCCCACAGCCCTCTGTACTCCCAAAAAATGAGCTGAACCATTGGCGTGAGTATAAATACTTTATTGCTACTGTGCTGAGGTGGGGGGGGGGGGCTGGCACCCAGGGCTGGGTGGGCATGGGGGTGCATGTGCCCGTGCCAGGGTGCTGCCTGGGGAAGCAAAGGGGCACAGAGGGTGCCATCATGGGGCCTGGCCCCCCAGCAGTGTCACCGGCTGTGCCACCAACCCCTGCGACGCTGCCGTGCTGGCAGGGGCTCATCTGCTCTGCTCCTGCAGCCGCTGCATCCTCAGGATCTGGCACAGGAGCCTCTGCACGTCCTCATCCATGTGGCCCTGGGGTGGAGGGGACATTGGTGAGGACATCAGAGGGGACATCAGGGAGTGTCTGTGCATGGCCCAAGCACTTCTGCGTTGGCAGTCCCTGCATTCAGCCCCTCGCTGCCTCCCACACTGGGTGGGATCCCAGTGCCCATACTGGTGTCCCCAGTATCCCCCCAGCCACATCCCCACCTCACCTGCACTGCATAGAGCAGGTGGCTCCGGTACAGCATCACCACCTTGCTGTGCCGCATTTCTGTCTCCTGCAAGAGAGCGAGCAGGTTTGGGCATAGGGCCAGCAGGCTTGCGGAAGGCCAGAACCCCCCAGGCGATGGGCACAAGAACCCCGGTACCCAAGACTCCCTGGTACCCACCGCCAGCTTCTCCTCCAGTGCACGGATCCTGGCCTGGAGAGCAGCAGTGTCGGAGGGTGACTGTGGTGGCCCCCGGGACTCGGGGAGGGCATTCAGGGCTTCCTTCAGCCTGAAGACCTCCTTGGAGAGCTCGGTGATCTGCAACAGTGCCCAGAGGTTACTGGGACCCAGGGACCCCTCAGCCCCAACACCCATGGGGTCCACCCGTGGCCATGCACACTGTCATCGCAGGGTGGCCCCCACGCCTGGGCAGGGGCACAGCCGTGACTTTTCCCACTCTTCTGCCCCTGGTTTCAGTGTTGGCTTGGGGAGGACAAAACTGGGAATGAGCCAGGAGAGCGATAAGTCTGCACACAGGGCACATGCGTGTGTGCATGCTTGTGAGCGCACGTCCCCTGTGACCCGGCCAGCTCAGGAGCACCTGGGCCACCATTTCCCCTCCCCATCACCACCCC
>NW_010170337.1:0-4786 GCF_000695765.1 Mesitornis unicolor | reverse complement strand
GTGATTCTCGGGGAGAACCTCTGATCCCTGGTCCGAATAGCTCTAATCAAGACTCTTGGGAAGGTAAAAGACATTCTTTCTTTAATCTTTAAAAGGATAGGAGCTATAAAGGTACCTGAAGGGAGGTTATAGTTCTGCTAAATGGATGTCTGTGGAACACCCAGGTTTTGAGATTTGGTGTGTGTGATAAATTACCAGTAATTAGTTTTAGAATTTATGTGATAAGTGTGATTGCTGTTTCTGTGTTGTGTGTCATTTAATTGTGTTTGTAATATAGCTACAAAATTTGGGACAGGATTGAATATTGTAATAATTGATAGCAAATCTATACTTTCGAAGATCAGGAAAGGTAGCCAAAGAATGGAACTTTAAAGTATGATACCATATTGCAGTTAATGTTGTTCTGTTGTCAACTTGGGAAATGGGATGAGGTTCCATATGCTGATGCTTTTATGACTTTGTATAGAAATCGAACTACACAGAAAAATGTCAGTTATTGATATGTATGGCATAACTGGGCATATGACCACCATAAAGAGGATGGTCGAAAATGAGTATGAAATCCATGAGAAAGAATTTTAGCTGCAGCAATTGTGAGCAATCTAACCAAGTCACCTACAGAGCTGGTCTCTGCACTCGTCCCTCTATATTGTTTGCTGTGTTTGTTGCTTCAGCCAGCAGGGAGTGTGTGTGTGTGTGTGTGTGTAATGTTCCTCCCCCTCCTTTGGTGTTATTGAGAGAGTTGTTAAGTTAATTGAAAAGAATGTGGAATTAACCCCAAAAATGCCTAAATGTTTTTGTTCTGCATGTAGTGTTGGTAAAAGGTGTAAGTAATATAAAGAGCTGATAGAGGAGGCAGATTTATAGGTATATAAAAAAAACCAGCCCACCTGTAAATTGGTTTGTTCAAGATATTCACTCAGAAGTGGCTAATCCATATACCTTGCTAATTTCTTTAAAAGTGGTTTACTGTACTTGATCTCGGGGATGCTTTCTTCTGCATATCACTAGGCAAAAATAGCCAGGCAATATTCACCTTTGAGTGGGAAAGCCCCACTACTGGATGCAAAACGAACTTCAAGGGTTCAAAAATAGTCCAATGACATTCAGCCACCGAGACTCGGGAAGAGTATCTGCAGATGACTATAAGCCTACTGAATTTCCTGAGACAAGGAGAATATCGTGTGTCAAACAGCAAAACCCAGGTAGGAAAAGAAACTGTAATTTATCTGGGTTTTGATATTGAAAGCTTCCTCCTGATCTTCAGCTGATCATGTCTATAGTGGAGTTAAAGATATTAAAGACATCTCCAAAGCATTAGTCACGGCCCATCCTTGGAGGCAGGTTGGAATAAGGACCAGTCCAAGGAGATAAACCTAACAAATACACAGGGGACATCACAGGGAGCCAGTCAAGAGTTTGACAGAAAACTCTTGTTTCTCTAAAGTATTTTCAAGCTGAGCTTCATGGCTGAACCAGCAAATTTAAAACAGCTATGGTGGGTAGATGTGTAACAGATACATTATCTGTCAAGAATGAATGAATAAGTGCCAGAGGGGAAATTAGTCATTCTTCAGCTTTATCTATAATGAGGCAAGTTGATTTTTTATGTGGAAGAGCTCAAGTTTATCCTGGAAAGTCCCAGTGGTAACAATTTAAAGAGTCACCCCTAATCAGAGAAAATACTAAATTTAATTATGAAAATTATGCTTTGTGTTGAATGACTGTAGATTAAATCAAATTACTTTAAATGAAGGCTTATCTCCCATCTTCCGTAGTCATGTGCAAATTACTTAATGTCCATATGAGGCAAGTTGCTGCCAGCCTTCACTATGCTGACTGAAACTGCTCCTTGTTCCCTGTAGAGTGGCAACAGAAACATTTCAGTTTTCTTCAAAGAATGTTGGTTATATTGCAGCCATCTGTGTTGGTCACTGCCCAAAAGACGGAAAGAAGTCATCTGCAAAAGCTGATGTCTTCTGGCATGTCCAGGAGATTGTCATAACAGAGATGGAGCTTTGCAACAAGTAAGGGCCTTCTCATCTGCAAGGAGATACTCCAGGAGGGCGTGGGGATGCTGAGCAGCTCCACATGTGTCCTCCTGAAGCATTTCGGACTTGAACAATGGCGGAATGTCTTACCAAATTGTAAGCCCTTTCTGAAAAGCCAAGAACAAGCTGTTTGGTGTGTTGGGTGCACAACTGACTCACCTGTGCAGTTTCTGAGTTTTTAGAGAAGGCATTTGCACATGCAGGTAAATTTATGAACAAGTTGGCTTGGTGAATCTCGCGGCTATGACAAATTAATGTCTCAGCTTGTGGAAAATACTGAGAGTCACTGAAATGTAAGGAGTTTGTAGGATGCTCTGCAGAGATTGGACTTTAGGTAAGTCTTGTAAAAAGAGCTCCTAGAAAAAATTTGAGAGTAAGACAAATTCTGAACATCTGATTCACACCAGTTTGGATGTGAGGTATTTCTGGGATGGTCTGGTTGCAGTCAGCTACCAAAGCAGAAGTGCTCAGCTGCTCTGATTTGAATATGACTGAAATCTGTCATAGCCAAAAAATTACTGTTTCTGAAGAGCCCTGAATACATCAGGTCCTACAGGCTTTGGTCTGATCCCCATTTTTGGAAGGGGCGACGTTGAGGACTCAGGGAGCAGATAGCACAGGGACTATGCAACAACCGGAGAAGATTGTGCATATGAAGAACAAACTCATCTTCAGAGAATATATTTACAATGTTAATTGTGGATTTCTTTTCTTTTCCATGATATTTCCATTGCTGCTAAAGAATTTAACTATAACAAGTTTGTTCCAACTGAGACAATTTTGTGTTTAAGAAGAAATCCTTGAAGGAATTGGGTTGGGTTTTTTTAGAAGCTAAAAGTCTCTCCTAGCAAATTAATCAGCCAGCAGAAAAGCCACAATAATATTTACTGAATGAAAATTCAGTCAATTACATACTAAAACATGTTCTTTTCTCCTGGTGGGAAAAGACCTGGAACACTTAAAGTCCAGCTGTGCAATCAAATTCCTGCACTAAACTCATTGGGAGCATGCCGAAACTGCTGAAATAGTATATTTCAAAGAGGCCAAAGATCTTCTCATAAAGCCCCAGGGGTTTTTTTAAAGTTGTATTAAATGAAAGAGTGCGGCCAGGAGATAGCGGTAAAGCCTGCATGGAAGTCTGGCTCTGTAGATGCAGCTCTTCACAGCCGGAGCAGATCTCACTGTGAGCACAAGTTCTCGTTTCACAGAATCACAGAAGCACACAATATTAGAAGTTGGAAGGGACCTTGAAAGATCATCTAGTCCAACTTCCCTGCCAGAGCAGGATCACCTAGACTAGGTCACACAGGAACGCATCCAGGCGGGTTTTGAATGTCTCCAGAGAAGGAGACTCCACAACCTCTCTGGGCAGCCTGGTCCAGTGCTCTGTCACCCTCACAGTAAAGTTTTTCTTCATGTTCAGATTGAACCTCCTATGCTCCAGCTTGCTCCCATTGTCCCTTGTATCTGATTGGACATCAGAGAGAAGAGCCTGGCTCCTTCCTCCTGACAGTCGCCCTTTACAAATTTATAAACATTAATGAGGTCACCCCTCAGTCTCCTCTTCTCTAAGCTAAACAGACCCAGCTCACTCAGCCACTCCTCATAAGGGAGATGCTCCACTCCCTCCATCATCTTTGTGGCCCTCCTCTGGACCTGCTCCAGTAGCTCTGTGTCCTTCTTTTGTTGGGGGCCCCGGAACTGGATGCAGTACTCCAGGTGGGGTCTCACCAGAGCAGAGTAGAGGGGCAGAATCACCTCCCTCGACCTGCTGGCCACACTTCTTGTGATGCAACCCAGGATGCGGTTGGCCTTCTGGGCTGCAAACGCACATTGCTGGCTCATGTTGAGTTTTTCATCGACCGACACCCCCCCAGTCCTTCTCCTCGGGACTGCTCTCAAGCCATTCTCCACCCAGCCTGTATTTGTGTTTGGGATTGCCTTGACCCAGGTGCAGGACCTTGGCCCCCATGAGGTGGGCATGGGCCTACCTCTCCAGCCTGTCCAGGTCCCTCTGGATGGCATCCCTTCCTTCCAGCGTGTCAACTGCACCACAAAGCTTGGTGTCATCCATGAACTTGCTGATGGTGCACTCGATCCCACTGTCCATGTTGCTGACAAAGATGTTAAACAGTACTGGTTCCAGTACCGATCCCTGGGTCACCACTCGTCATTGGTCTCCATTTGGACATTGAGCCATTGACCGCAACTCTCCGAGTACGACCATCCAGCTAATTCCTTATCTGGCGAGTGTCAAACGCTTTGCACAGGTCCAGGTAGATGACATCAATTCCTCTTCCCTTATCCTAGGGGGCAGCCTTGAGTCTCTCTCGGTGCTTTTTGCCAGAGGCTCCAAGAAGGACCACAATCCCCTGCTGTGGTATAGAGCATGTTCTGCATCTCTCTGGCAGGTCCCTTTACTTTGCTTCTCTTTATGGCAAAGCTGGCTGCCAACAGGACATTGATTTCTTTCTTACCTTTCTCAAAAACTTCCTCTGCTGTATTACCCCATACAATGATGTCATCAATGTACTGCAGATGGTCCGGAGCTCCACCCCTCTCCAGTGCAGACTGGAGCAGTCAATCCCAGGTATACTGGATGCCCTTCCCCATGTATATTGGATATCCCTCCAGATGAAGGCAAACTGGGGCCTGCATTCTGCTGCTAAAGGAATGGAGAAAAATGTGTTGGCAATATCGATCATGGCGTACCATTTAGCTGCCTTGGACTCTAG
>NW_010170336.1:0-351 GCF_000695765.1 Mesitornis unicolor | reverse complement strand
GGCGCGGGGCTCCACCTCTGCTTGGCCGGGGCCGACGCCGCCTGGTTCTACCTGGACGGGCGCAGCGTCCGCCTCAACGTCTCCAACGGACGGGCGCTGGACAGAGAGGTGCGGCCACCAACGGCCACCTACGGCCGCCCAATGTCCTTTATCCCTCTTACATCCGCCCAATGTCCATCCAACAGCCGTCCTCCAACCATCCACCATCAATCCTGCACCCATCCTCCATCCATCCCTCATCCATCCATCCTCCTCCATCCAAAGGTGTTTCCACCTTTCCACCCACCCACCCATCCTTTGAATCCTCCCTCCCTCCATCTCTCCATTTCTCCATGTCTGCATCCCTCCTCC
>NW_010170335.1:351-1744 GCF_000695765.1 Mesitornis unicolor | reverse complement strand
TTCCCCAATTTCTACTGGAACCTGGGGTTGCCATTTGTTTGCTCTGAATCTGAACGGAATCAACACCCTCGTGTGGGGAGTGGCAGCGGTCCGTTCAGAAGAAATAAGTAACTGGATTTTCAGCCACTTTGTGCCACCAAAGCTGCTGGGATCTCCTTCTGAGACTCCCAGCCGAAGGCCACGTTGGATGGTTACGCTCTCAGGGCGCAAAAACCTGAAGTTTCTGGTGTGGTGCTGCCCCCTCCTCTGCTTCCCCTTTCCCACACGCAGAGAGGAGGCCGCGGTGTTCGGCTGCTCAGCATCGTCCCCTGCGGGCGGGTGCGCTTTCTGGGGGGTGAGAGGCGCTTCACAGGCTGTGTGCGGAAAAGGGAGATACTGCAAAAGATAAACGCCAGATATCATCACCCCGTTTCGGAGTCGCAAGTGCAGGTCGGCAGAGGAAGTAGTGACATTTTAGGTTAGATTCGAGCCTTAGAGTTGCCTGGGTTGGAGAGGACCTTTAAGATCATCGAGTCCAACCGTTAACCTAACGCTGCCAACTCCAGCACTAAACCACGTCCCTCAGCACCTTATCTCTGTCTTTTACATCCCCCAGGGATGAGGACTCCACCACTGCCCTGGGCAGCCCCTGCCAGTCCCTGAGAACCTTTTCCATGAAGAAATTTCCCCTCAGATCCAAACTCACCCTCCCCTGGCACAACTTGAGGCCATTTCCTCTCATCCCATCGCTTGTTACTTGGGAGCAGAGACCAATGACCCCTCGCTACCCCCTCCTTTCAGGGAGCTACGTGCACAAACCTCAGCGGGGATTTGGGTGCCGCTGCCGTGAGCCCTGCCTGGACCCCCAGACATTTCCCCTGCCTCTGCAGGAGGTTGCCCACGGGCATGGGAGGTGGCTCACCCTCCCGAAGCACAGAGGGAGGGTGCCCCCTCATCAGCATCATCAGTCCTGGTGTTTTAAGGGCGGTCATGGGCGTTTTTGAGATTCCGAAAGGTCTCTGTGGTGGAGTGTGCGCCCTTCATGCCACCCTCAGCTGGGGCACCCACCGGCTTGGCCCACTGTCCCTCGGTGCCAGCCTTCAGAGCTGTGCGTGTCCTGGAGGCCTTTCTCTTCACGGGGTGCCAGCTCCCCTCCTGTTGCCCTGGAGGGCCCGGGCTGGCGCCACGCCGGCGCACAGGCCACCATGCACTTACAGGCCTCTGCCCCAGAGGAACGGCACTCTGTGGGCAGAAAAAGAGCTGTGGGACCGCCTCTCGTTTGTGGGATCGCGTTAAATATTGTGTCTGGGCTTTGCTTTAGTACAATTATAATTGGCTTTTTTATTGTTATATTGCTTATCGCAGGACAAGGGCGTTTTGTCCCTTCGCGGGATCCGTACGCCGCGCACTCGCG
>NW_010170335.1:0-317 GCF_000695765.1 Mesitornis unicolor | reverse complement strand
CCCCCCCCCCGCGGGGGGGGGGCGCCCTGCCGGCCGCCATCTTGGAAGCGGGCAAGCGGCGTTGTCTTCCCTGGCGGAGTGGTTTTTCCCGGGAGGAGACGGGAAGCGGTCGGGATGGAGGAAGAAACAGAGGGATGAGTCTCCTCGAACGGTGAAAGGCAGTGCTGAAATCGTGGCGGTGGGGGAACAGGGCAAAGAAGGAAGCGATGCCCGGAAGCAAGATGTCGCCCGCAACCTCAGCCGGAGGGGCGGAGTGCTACGGCGGCGCAGCGGGGTCAGCGCCGTTGGCGGGAGCGGGAAGCAGTCAGACCGCGCTT
>NW_010170334.1:908-2705 GCF_000695765.1 Mesitornis unicolor | reverse complement strand
CCATGGAGTGTTGATGCTGCCTAGCGGTGGGCTCCGCTCCGCTGGCAGGATCAGCCCCCCCCTGCGTTAGCATGCACTGCACCCCGGCCCCATCTCTGCCCGGTGCTCAGCCACCTTGTCCGTTTGTCCCCACCCAGCCTGGGCTGAGCCTGTGGCTTTCCCCTGGGGACCAGGAGGGAATTTATCGGGGGTCAGGAATATTAATGGTCCCCCTCGCCCCGGCTAGCTCCATGACCTTGGCTGAATCCCTCAGCATGGGAGCTGCGGTGCTGTCCCCCCTGTGTCACCCCATCGGGTCCTGGGACCTCCTGTGCCTCCGAGCCCTTTGGGGATGAGCAGCATCTTCCCCGGGTGAGAGAGCAGAACTTGGGAGAGCCCAGTAGGGCCAAGGGACTGACGGGGGCTGGGGATCAGGAGCTGTCGGGGGCTATGGGTGGCTGGTGGGGCTGGAATGGGGGGTGATGTATCCTGAAAACAGAGCAGGGCTTCCTGGCTGCTGCTGGGGTGCTCTGGGGACCAGCGAGCTTGGTGTGCATGGGGACAGCGCATGGGGACAGCATGTACCAGGTCATGGCATGGCACGTGCATGTGGCACCTGTGGGGTGCAGGGGACAGGGGGCACCAGGATGCAGGGGTCAGGGGACACCAGGGGACTCCTGCACCTCCATGGCTGGGGCTGTTCCCATGGGCTGGCATCTGCTATGAGAACAAAAGCACTGCTTGCACCCTGCACCCCACACCCCACAACCTGCTCCCCATCCTACACCCATGCCCAAAACTCAGCACCATTCTCAGGGTCACTCTGTGGGGCATGGGATCCCAGCCACTCTCGGCAGAGCTCCATCTATTCTCCGGCTATCAGTGCCCTCTCCCCATCTTCATCATCCTTGTGCCACCCTGGGCTCCTTGTCACTGCAAACAGGACCATGTTGGGTGTCTCATGGTGCTGTGTGCCGCATGGTGTGGATTGCCCAGAGCCCCTGGGATAGCGCAGGGTGCCCCAGCACAGGGTGCCAAGTGTGAAGGAGCCCAGCACCCACCAACGAGGACATGCGGGAGGAGGAGGAGGCTGGTGCCAGGGCTGCGCGTGTGTTTAGTTTCGTGGCTTCCTGGCTGGCAGGCTGCTGGCAGTGAGGAATAACTGAGTGGGAGAGTGTTGACTGCGCTGCAGGGAGATGGGGACTCTGGCACGGCAGGGGCACCCACATGGTATAGGACACCCACATGGCATGGGACACCCACACAGTGTGGGGTTCAGGATGGGTGCAGGGTATAGAGTGGGTGCAGGGTACAGAGTGGGTGCGGGGTCGCAGATACAGGGGCTGGTGTGGTGGAGCCACACATGATACTGCCAGGCTTAAGACCAGGGTGAGGGGCACCAGATGATCACCCTGGCTGATGAGAGGCATCAAACGATCACCCTGGCTGATGAGGGAGCCGCAGCCCCAGCATCCCACTGATGCCCTGTGCCATGCCCCACAGCTCGACCCTGAAAACACCGGCTTCATCGGGGTGGAGACGTTTGCCAGCCTTGTGCATAGCCATGAGCTGCCCCTGGACCCTGCCAAGCTGGACATGCTGGTGGCCCTGGCACAGGGCAACGACGAGGGTCAGGTCTGCTATCAGGAGCTGGTAGACCTGGTCAGTGCCTGGGGGCTGTGGGGATGGGGGCGAGTGGCTGGGTGCCAGCCCAGGGTGGGCACTGGGAACCTCCCTGTGCCCCTAGGGAGGGGGGCAGACACTGCTGGTCCCCAGGGTCTTCCTTAGCATGAGATGATGCCATGGCCTTGGTATGGC
>NW_010170334.1:0-877 GCF_000695765.1 Mesitornis unicolor | reverse complement strand
CCAGCCGTTTCCCCCGGGGTGGTGGTGGTGGGCAGGGGGTGGTCACAAGCCCACCAGCCCGAGCTGCCCCTGTGGCCCCCGCGGGCATGGCCTCTCTCCGCAGATCAGCAGCAAGCGCTCGAGCAGCTTCAAGCGCGCCATCGCCAACGGGCAGCGGGCCCTGCCCCGCGACGTGCTGCTGGATGAGACCGGCCTGGGCTTCTACAAGCGCTTCGTCCGCTACGTGGCCTACGAGATCCTGCCCTGCGAGATGGACCGGCGCTGGTACTTCTACCAGCACCGCACGTGTCCGCCCCCTGTCTTCATGGCGGCTGTCACCCTCACCCAGGTGTGAGGCTGGCACCAAGGCTGAGCCTGGCTGCAGTGTCCTGGTGACCATGGGGGGCTCAGACCCAGGGTGGTGGGAGCGGGTGACCCTGATTGTGATGTCCTGGTGCCCATATGAGGTCTCAGACCCAGGGTGGAGGGGATGGGTGACACCAGTTGTGATGTACTAGTGTCGATATGGGGGGGGTCTCAGTTGCTGGGCAGAGGCTACAGGTGACCCTGGGTGTGATGTGCTGGCAGCACATGTGATCTCACACCTGGGGTGGAGGGGACGGGTGACCCCAGCTTTGATGACCACAGGGGGCTCAGACCTGGGGCAGAGGTCCCAGGCACCCTGCCCCAGGCCAGAGGGGTGGGTAGGGGTCTCAGTGGGCTGATGGCCACGGGGTTTGGCGCAGATCATCGTGTTCCTCTGCTACGGGGCCCGCCTGAACAAGTGGGTGCTGCAGACCTACCACCCTGAGTACATGAAGAGCCCCCTGGTCTACCACCCCGGGCACCGGGCGCGCGCCTGGCGCTTCCTCACCTACATGTTCATGCACGTGGGGTA
>NW_010170333.1:0-1364 GCF_000695765.1 Mesitornis unicolor | reverse complement strand
GGTAATTCGGCCAAGCCCCCGCCGCCGGCGCGGGAGCAGGCACAGCCCAGCGTGGCCGACAGGAGGTGGTCAAGGCACTCGTTGTTGCTCGTGGGTTTGTGTTTGTGTTTTTAAATTTTCTTCCCCTAAAAAAAAAAAAAACCCGGAACAACCCAGGAAGGTGGAGACCGGGGCTCACTACAACCTGGCTCCGCGTCCCGGGGAGACGAGCGGGGTTTGGGACTGGCCATGGTCACGGGCGGGCTGTTCTCGCCAGGGCGGCGCTGATACCGAAACCCACCACTAAACTTAGTTTTAAAGCCCTGCAGACAGAAAGGGAGAAGGTCCCCAGCCCAGGGGACGCTCAGTGCCTGCTCCAGGCACCCCGAGCCCTCACGTTTCACGACTGCAGAGAGAAACCTCCAAAAACAAAAAGAGAAGAAAACCCTGAAAATCAACCAAACCAAAGCAGAGAAACAGGTAAGGGGCTGCTACAGAAAAGCCAGATACAAAAGGGTAAAAACCAAAACCTCCAAGCCCAAAGAAAAACCCCTATGGGTGATTGTTCCTCAAGTAACTACTGCAACCAGGCGGTGCGGGCAGGGCTTTCCCCTTCCCCAGCCTCGGCACCACGGGGCTTTGCCATTGTGCACCCACCACTGTCCCCAACTGAGGTGGTTTTTCCATGATTGCCTTCTGGAGCTTTCCAGCATCTCCTAAGGAAAAAAACCAAACCTCCACCTGCCTGATTGACCCAAAGAAAGTGGTTTTAACTGCATCTCTGGGGAGGGAGGCAGCTTCCTTCCACATCCGCCTGCCCCGGGGCAGCCTGCCCAGCCCAAAAAAAGGCCGGGGTACCCCGAGAGCACCGGCTGTACCGGGCTGGTGTCAACCGAGCCTCACCCTCACAAACGGAGCAAAGACTTTGGGATTTCAGCTTCTCACCAGAGCTGTCTGTCCATAGCAACACACAAGCACGGTTCATCCACCCGCTAAAGCTATCTCTAATCTGGTTTTTCCCAGCACAAAAGCAAAGGGAAATCTTGTCTCCTTCCCTCTGGCGGGGCCGGACCTGCTGCTGCATCCTGTTTTAAACCGTGGGACCCCCCGCGTCCTGGAGCTGCCAGATCCTGGAGCCGCTGCATCCCGGAGCCACCGCATCCCACATCCCTCAAGCATCCAGAGATGGGGCTGCCACTCCTGTGGGTTTCTTAGCTGCCTTTTGCTCAGTAGCTCCCAAAATCCATCCTACCCATCCTCAATCCTTGGGTAGAGGAGCGGGGATGCCCAGCCCCGAAGCCGGGGTTCCTCCATCCTCCAGCAGTGGGGCATCGGCAATGGTGGCTTCCCACAGCTGCTGGCTCCCTGCAATGGGTCCATGCCGG
>NW_010170332.1:618-887 GCF_000695765.1 Mesitornis unicolor | reverse complement strand
CCGGTGGGCTTTAAATATTCACAGTGTGAGGGTTGAAGTCCCAAAATGGGGTTGTGCAGCGTCCCCGCGTCTCCGGCATCTGGGGTGCTCTGGAAAGGCAGGGTGAAGGGGAGGCGATGGCTGGGAGAAGAGCCAGGGGTGTTGGGGAGCCGGTGCGTGTCCCTCTCCCAATTTTGGCTGCGTCCCTCCAGGCTCCATCACCCCGCATCCAGCTCCAGGGTCCTTCTTGGTCTTGCGGGGTCACATTGGCCACCGCTGGCATCCGCAAG
>NW_010170332.1:0-226 GCF_000695765.1 Mesitornis unicolor | reverse complement strand
CTCCGTGTCCTCCCGCCCCAGCCTGGATTTCCCTGCCCCATTGCCGAGGTCGGTGATGGTGGGGACGGTCTGGGGGTCTCGGCGTTGTCCCCAAGCCCTGGGGGGGTCCCATCCAGCCCCCGCTCACCTCAGAGGTCCTGAGTCTCCAGCTCTGGATGCTCCTTCGCTCCTTGCAGCGCCCTGTGAGGGAAAAGCAGGGGGTTAGGGCAGGGTGGCCCCAGGTGAG
>NW_010170331.1:10412-40494 GCF_000695765.1 Mesitornis unicolor | reverse complement strand
TAGTTACAGGCCTCCAACTAGACTCCGCCCTTTGTCTGCAAACCTAGATGTAGCTAGTGCTGTTGTGAGAAAATCAAACCCAAACAGCTTCACAAACTGGATCAGGTCCTGTTCGAAGTTAGAGCAAATAACAGATGACACTGAGAATCTTGACTTGTCTCTTGAACATAGAGATTAGGGGGAAGGATGCAATAAATTGACTTACCAACTTTTCTTGTCTCAAATGATTTTAGGAGCTACTTCAGAGTCTGTTAATTCTTATTTTCTTGACCAAATATTGCACCCCAAGTTGGACAGCGACATGCCCAATAAGGCCTTAGAAGCCACGTTTTACTAGAGTAAAAGAAGTTTGAGTTCTGCCTCGAGCATTTGTCAATTTGACTGATGTGCAGGTCCTTGAACATCTTCTGCTGTGGCAACTAAACATTGACATTTAAGTATTAAATAAAAATTATGCAACACTGAAATCTGTAAATGACATTTTATTGCTGTTAATGGGACTGTTATTTTCTGGTGCAGGATTTGATAAGGAAACAAAGGAAAACTACAAGGATAAGAAATTAAAGATACAGGCTGGATATTGCTGGGTTCTGCTTTCATTTATATAATGAAATACTCATCCTAGGAAAAATGGCATTAAAATATGAAGTATATTTTAAGGGTGATTCTGAATTGTTTTATATAAAAAGTGTAAATAAAAATACTGTCTTGCAGAATTAAAAAAAAACGAATTAGAAGGATGGGTAATCCTCAGAGTAAATGCTGTCTCCCCCTGTACATCTTCCATCTGAGCAAATGCAGAAACACTTCCTATGCATACTCACAGCTCATTTTCTTTGTGTGTCTCTGATGCTTTTCATGGCTGTGTAGAGTGGACACAAAACCAGATGTCTGTGCTTGGGGCATGGAGAAGGGCTCTACGTGACCCCTCTGTCTCACAGGCATCACAAGTTTTTGTGGAGGCAGGTGATGAGGGTGGGGGTGGTAGTGATGGTAAGGAGCTGCTCTTCATAACAGGTTTCTTCACTGAGGTGGGAGACACCCTCTGGGAAGGCCATGCTGTCTTCTCCTCCAACAGCCTCTTGGTAGAAAAGCTTTTGTTAGAGCATCCTAGGATCGCAGAGGTGCTTTCTCCTTTGGCCTGAAAGCACGCTGACAGCCCAAAGCTGGGCCAGCTGCTCCACTGCCTGCCCTTTCCCTTTGCAGGGGCAGATACAGACTAAACCTCCAAAAGGAATAAAGTTGCTTTTTTAATATACGTGCCTATGAAGCCAAGGCTAGCATCAGTCAAAATCAGAAGGGCTTTTAAAGCTTGTTTGCTGGTGAGAAGGCTTTCCCTTGCAACACAAATATAATGTGTAGATAGCTCCAAGAAACTCATAGGCCAGCATTTTTGCAGGTCTGTTAAGTAATTGTTCAGTTGTCACCCTCTGGGGATAAGGGAATGCAGCTGAAGTCATGCTTGGTAAACAAGAGTGACTGTCATGATGTGAGAGCCTACCTTCCTGTGTAGAGCTTGGTTTAAAATTATTAGACAGAGGCTACTTTAATATTTCTTCCTTCTCTTCCCTTCTTTTGTGAAAGGGAGAAAAAAAAAAAGTAGTGTGCCAGCAAATAAATAGGTCAAATACAATTACTCATACAGAAAATCCTCAGTTTAAGAGGGGGGAGAAGGAGGAGGAAGCTTGAAAGCTGCCTTAAAAGCTCTGAAGTTGGCCTTTGAATTTATTATAATTTGTTTTTTGAATAGGCAGGCAGGTGGAATTGCAGCAATTTGTAAAATGGCAGCTACGTAGGAAATTGAAATGATGCCCTAAGATAAAGGCAGATAAAATGTTGAATACATTCTAAATTGAAATGCATAATAGCTGTAATTGGATCAAGTTTGTTTTATGGAACTAATAGTTCTTCAAAACCAAACTTGACTTGTATATGAAGACTGATCACTTTTCAGCTTTGTTTTAAGAAAAAATTGGGAATTTCATCAGTGTCAAACACTTGCATGTCACTGCATTAAAACTGTAAGAAGCTTTCTAGCCCAGGAAGTCAAAGAGGAGTTAAGCAGTCAGAAACCTTTCTCAAGCAAATGGAAGCTTGTAAGGACTCCCTTAAAGTAGGGATTGGGCTAGAACTTAGCAAATACTCAACTTAGAGAAGGGAGCCTTGCTCCCACCCTTGTTACGCTTCTCAGCCTGCCCTGCTGCCCTGCAGACCTCATGTCTACATCTGTGCCAATGCAGAACAAAAATGCAGGTCAGGTGCTGATGGGAGTGGAAGGCTACCTGATTGTGCCTGCCTGCCCTTCAGGGTGAGACCTTTTATGTGTTAGCTGCTTGAGTATTAACTTTTAAATAATTCACCGTAATAAAAATGAAGTGAGATAGGAACCTGAGCCTCGGCTGCCTTTGTCCCTGCATTAGCCTCAATCAGACACGCACACTTCCAAAGATGATGTGTTGCCGATTTCATTAATGTCACATCATCCCTCTGGAGTCATGGCCAAACAGTAAATATTGCTGTAGGGTAAAGAGCCCTTTTCTGGGGAAAAAGTAATTCTTCCAGTTGCCAACTCTGTCTCTGCTGTGAGTGTTGGTACTGTGTGCTTTTCATATGGCACTTGCTACTGGAAATTCAGGAGTGTGCGTAGTGTCATCTGATACAAATGTAGGTTTCAAGCCATTCTGCTTGCAAAGAAAACTGAAAACGATGAAGTCTCTTTACTTTGTAATTTTGAAAAGATTTTTTTTTTACATTGACCTTATTTTATTGTAGCTAGATTCAAAGTTACCAACTCAAAGAATTCAAAAAGCTTGTAATATTTAAAGGCAGGAATCGAGGTATCTTTCCCTGAACAAGACTACTGAGTGCTGAGGGAACAATATTAAGTTTGTCTATCATCCACAAGTAGGTTTTTATGTTAACAGCAGTTTAATACCTAAAAACATCTTAAGGTCAAATGTGACTTTAAAATTTTTGCCTGCTTAGATTGGAAACTGGAAAAACGTTAAAGGAGAGAAGCAATACTGGCAAGCTCCATCTGGTTACTGTTAACAGAAGACTATGTAATTACTAGGTTGCAAATAATACTGTGAGAAATTATTGTTAAAAGATAAAGGTAAAATTTCACTGAAGAGAGACTTACCTACTCGTGTTCAGTTTTGAAAGAAATACTGATTTTGAGCCTAAATTTTCTCAAAATAATCTGCCATAAAATAAAATAAAATAAAATAAAATAAAGGCGTCTGACTGATTCTGATAAGGAAATTTAGGCACAGGGATGATTTCTTTAAAACTGCACAGAACTAGTGGCAGAAGTGTGTTACCCTGGGTGTCTGACACCCACATACAGTATGCCTCCTCAAAAAAATCTTTGATTATACATTCTCCCTAAGTCCATATCTTGATTTCTGTTAGGAAACCATCTTTTAGACTTGATGCTTTACTGTATTCTTTCCTCAGGCAACCCATACTGTCATGTACAAGCACCTTTCCAGCTGTGTTTCCTGCTCTGTGGCATCTTGTAGTACTCCAAAGCTGCTCCCCTGATGAGACAAGAGGCAATCTTGTGCAAAAATCTATGAGGATGCCTGTGGGGCAATTCAGTTGCCGAGCTGCAGATACATAATAACACTTCAAAAGGTCTTATGGTCAGCTGCCTTTCTGTAGGGATGTCTCAGAGAATTCTCCCTTGACTAAGAAAGGAAATACCTCTTTAAATAGAAGGTGAAGTTGACTCAAGAGTCATCAAGAGCAATGTGACTGTGCAATGACTGTGATTACTGGTCAAAGGTAACTGATCGAAGGCTGGTTATTGCTTTTACAGAGCATGCATATTAAAGTTCTGAGTTTGCCAGACACTATTAATGCAGATTAGACTAGCACAGTTTTTAAACCTTTGTTTCCCTTGATCAGCATTTATATTGGATGGTCTTTAATTGACAGCCTTCAGTGATGCTAGGCATCCAGGATATAGAGTGAAATTTGCTCTTTAAATTCAGGAGTTGGAGAAATAGTGAGCGACATACAGCAAGGGAAGTACAATCAACCTGCATAGAGAGTTGAAGTTTCTGCAGTCTGAGATCGGAGAGTTCATAGCTGAAATGCGCAGGAGAAACTTGCTGCACGTCAGTGTGATAAGGATTGTGCTCCTGTATGCAAGTGGCCATTTGTATTTCTGTATATGTGTATTACAGATTCTGTATTAAATGTATTACAGATACATTTGCTCACATAAATGAGTTATGTGCAATGCCCCTAGCCCTAGTTTTCAAAGCACAGTTTATAACTCAAATAGCAGCTTTCTGGTTCCCTGAATCATGACTAATGTTCCCCCATGACTTGTTACTTGGCATGGAAACTATTAAAACAGTTAGTTAGGTGACTGCCTCCTGAGGCCAGCCAGCAGAGTCCGTCGGATGCCTGGACATCCTTTGGCTACCAGTAGATACCTCTGTTTGCCTCATGCCCTACCCTTTCGTGCTGTTCTTGGTCTTATGCCTTTGGCTTCAGTTACAGACCCCTGCAGTACTGCTGTTATCAGCAGGTATTTTTGTACTGTTTAAACTACCAGAACGAGCACACTGGAATTGCCAAAATAGTTGCCTTATGCAAGTAAGCTTCTTACTTGGTACTCACAGTCAATGCTTGACTGTCCCAAAAAATTGCTTGTCCTGTCCAAACCCACAGCTAAAATTCTCAGTCCAGATGCTCTGAATTCCTGTCATCAGTTACAGAAGCAGCCTCACTTTTGGCTTTGATAAATACCTTGCATGGTTCTTGCAAATGCCTGTTTTACCCATAGTCTTAATTGCATGACTCCTTTGTAGCCCACTGCCGGCTCTCAGTCCTTGCCAGCCTGCTCTCCTACACTGTCAGAATGTTGCAGATGTGCTGCTGCCCTAGCTGTGATCGTTTGGAAGTGCAGTGAGGTTGACTCCTATGTCTTGGACCCGAGACTATGGTTTCTTTCTCTTAATTTTGTGACAGCCCTTAAAACTCTGTCCAGGACTGCCACATGTTTGGCAGGTTTGCACTGGAAAGGCAAAATTATTCTGCTTGCTTGCTTAAAACATCTCTGCTATGATGCTTGCAAGAAACCCCAACCAGTACTGCTGCTTACCATGCTGTCTTGTTTCTGGGAACATCCTGATGTGTCCAGTTCTCTGCCTCGGCATCACAAGCATCTCCAGCAAGCCTGCACATTGTGGTTTTTGTTCTGATGCATGCATCATCCAGGATGCTGGTATCTGGGCTGAAAACTGTCCCCTGTGTGTACAGTGATAAAACTAGCAGGAGGAGAAGGGAGTCAGCTTCTGCAGGAGTTCTTGGTGCTGCTCTTCATTTGACTCAGCTTTTTTCCTTTTATACCTCCTATCTCCTATTTTATAGATCCCTCTCAGAACAGTCTCTTCCCTCCTCAAGCTGTGAACCGTATGCGTGCTGCTGCTTCTCTTCCTCATGCCTTGCCTTTCCTCCCTTCCTGACTCTGACCTTCTCAGCACTGATCAGGCAGCTGGTGGTGGTCATGTTCTGCCAACTGCCTGGCTGGCCTACAGGCATTTGCGGAGAGATGCTTGAACCTACATTAAACATGTACCTGCTTTTCCTTTTGGTTTTCTGCTGTCTTTTTTCCCATTTTCCTTAAAATCATAATGAGTGTAGATGCTGCTGCCTAAACTGTTCCCAATTCCAAGCATTTTTTTAATTGCTTAGAAAACACTACATTTGGTTTTCAGACCAAGAAGTGCAGCAAGGTTGACCTCATAAGCTCAGCCAATAAATACAAGAAAATGTCTCCTTTTAATTAATTAGCCTATTAACCATGATTAAGTAGCCATATAGGTCATATCACTGATTCATTTGCTTTCCTCCCTTACTTCTGTCTTTTGGATCAGGAGTTCCCCTCCCATAAGGGTCCCTGTTCCTTTACATTCCTTCCTTCTGTGTTTTCCTGCCCGTATGACTCTTGTTTATAGTGGCAGCAACAGAGAGGACGTGCAGAGCTTTTTGCTTACAGAAAGCTGTATGACAACAGTTACTAATTCTTCTGCACAATAAAAAAGTGTGTTTGTCTGTCTTTATGTTGTTTAACTGGTAGCAAAGAGATGAATCTCACCTGATGCAGAGTTAGGAATAAAATTTAAGAGCTGTTGGACTTCAGATATGTGTTTAGTATGTTAAACGGTACTTAGCAGTGGAAAGGTTTGCCCGTGGCAGCTGGTGAAGTAAAGGGAAAGGATCACATTTTTCTGTGAGAGGGGAAAGCAAATTTAATTGCTAAAAACCTGTTTTAAAAATACAATACTTGGGAGACTATCCTGTCATCCTGGAATCGGAGCCTTCCTGTTTGTCCATGAAATAAACGTGTGGGGACAGAAGAGGTTTAAATGCCTTAATTCTGCCACTCTGCTGAGGAACCCCTGCTCAGACAGGGAGTGAGTGGAATGACCTTCAAATTGAATTACCACAGCTAAACTTTTAGTTTTGGAGCGGTTTTTGTCTTTCTGTTCTTGTAATATGAATAACTTAAGGGCAGTGGCTTTCAGCCTCTTTTGATTTGTAACCCCAGCTGTTTTTCAGTGGTTTTGCGGGCCTTGTCAGATGTCTCTCATATGCACATTGCTGTGTAGCATGTTTTAATTATTTTTTCCTCAGTTCATGAGTGCCTTTAAACTGGTCTGTGTTTCTTGGAGGAGGAGAAGAAGGTGCAAACTGCAGTTTAAAAAGCTGTGTATTAGGAGCCTTGTTCTGGAAGTAAAAGTTTGTTTCCGACAACCTCAAAAAAAAATTGAGATTATTTAATGTTTTGGAGGTTTGGCTTGCCCTTTTTAAATAGGTGAAACTAATCCTTTTCCCCATTCAAAACCATGAGTGCTCCCCTTCCTCCATGAATAAAATTGGAGAATTCAACTTGAATTTACTTAAAATTTTACATTTGTTTTCCTTATGAGGCCATGTTTTCTTTTTTTTGTTTCCCCCACTCTGCAATCACAAAGGCTGTAAAGATGATATAGTGGAGTCATGTAATGACTTGATTCCAAGAGCTGAAATTTCAGAATAACAATCAGTAGAGCACTGCCAGCACAGTTTTGAGCAGCCAGCACTGTGGTGGCTTGAATCAAATTTCAATCAATAAACCAGAGGTGAAAGGTGCTGCTGCTCATCCTGTTTGAGAACTCCCTTTTCTTTATTTACCATTCAGTGCACCAGTTACAATTTCTTCAAAACACATGAAGGTTAAGTGTCAAAACAACAGGCAAGTCTGTTCTGCACCGTATTGCTGAAACTGTGGTTTTGTGAGCTAATTCTTAAGTGCACAATTCCATTGAAATAGCATTGATTTGGGTTTGCACTTGACTGGTCGGCAAAGGGCTTTTCAACCCTTTACTGCCCATGAGCAGTCTGGCAAACCGATCTGGCAAAGCTTTGCAAAGCTGAGTTCCGACATGAGTGTTTTTCTTGTGGTCATTTAGTCAGACAGAGCTTTCAATGACTAAGGGAGCCAGTAAAATCTGTTAGTGTACTGGGACGTAGCTAATTATCAGTAGACACAAATTATTTTCTAAAAATGTGATTATCTGTAGTTTAACCTGTCCTATCAGTTGTGATGGATCTGCCATTAATTTCTACCTTTTTCCCCCCTTTTTTGCCAACGTTAAGTGGCTAAAAGCCAAGGTAAGAAGTGTTATTTCTCCTTTGACCCACAGTGCCTCATGTGACCGATAGTAGAGGCTGCAGAGCCATTAAAACTGAAAACTAGCGCTCTCTTATGCTCTTTTCTGCTTTCCATAGGATATTTAGATTAAACATGCTATACTTGATTTTTTTTTTTATTTACAGCATTTAGTGTGTGTCAATATATCTGCGATACATTGACATCTGCATTTATACATAGATACATTAATTTCTCTAACACATGTAGTGCTTTGCTCTGAATTCAGTAGATGCCTTGATCCCCTTCACTTACATTTTTTGCAGGAGACTTCCCAGACAACCTGAATCACTCTGCTAGTCAAATAGCAGGGACAAACGGAGAAATTCTGGGTCCATGCTGACTGTACTGTACTGTCAGTGTTAAAATTTTACTTAAATTATTAACACCTGAACAGAGATGAACACAAATGTGGCTTCTTTCCTTTAAAGAAAAGAGGATATAAGAGATTTGTGCATTAACCTGTCAGTTGCCTACTTTTCTGGTGTTTGTTGTAAATTAATAGCAAAAATAACATTAAGTTTATATTTAGACTTTTTCTATTTACTGGTGTCTGTCCTGTGTGTAGCTGAAAACTTGCTGTTTGACAGCTGTCTGGGAATTCTCACTTCATATTCTTACACTTAAAAAAAAAAAAAGCTTTCAATAATAGAGCTGCTCTGTTATAAAAATAAAATCATGTTTTTCCTTATTTCAGCATGGAAATAACCAGCCTGCAAGAACTGGCACCTTGTCAAGAACAAATCCGCCTACACAAAAACCACCAAGTCCTCCCATGTCAGGCCGGGGAACTCTGGGGTAAGAACGAAGGCTGCTTGATCCTGCCTTTGCAATAGAAAGTCTTAATTGTGCCAGTGTTGATGTTCTTAAATATGTGGATAGATAGCAATTCTGATTGCCTTTAGCAAAAAAAATAATTACCTATTCTGTATAAACCCGTTCAGTTGCACTGACTTATTTTCATGATGACCTTTTGAAAATATTTTTTTTCATGGATGAAGGGTTGATTATAGATACGGGTAAATGAGGAGGCTATTGTTATTCCTCATTTATGGGGAGAAATCCATAGTGAGACAAAAGAGTACCAATGAGGTTTTAATTTCAGTGGGGGAAAGACATAATAGTTAAAGTCTTTGCTCATTTCTCAATATGATAAGAGGTATGAAATATCTGTTTTTGCTGTATTTGTTGCGTTATCTAAGCAAAATTCATGGCATTGTGCACACATTGACAACACTGATTCTTGCAGGCATGTGCATTTTTATTTTTATGCTTAAATGAGGAAGGATTTTGCTGTTCGCAAGTCCCACTGTGACCAGAGTTGCCTACAGTAGCATCTATTTTGCTGCTGTGGACCTGTGGGGAAATTCTGCTTATCTTGGTGTGCCAGCAAGTACTTGTTGCTAGGGACCAAAACATTAGTACTTGAGAAGCTCAGAGCACGTGCCATATGGTTTTGTCTGTCCAACTGTGCAGCATCTTTGAAAAGGCATCCTAAACAACACCTTCTACCTATTTGTCACTCTGGCTTTCCTTTATGCTGTGAGGGACTGAGACACTGTAGAGCTGGCTGGCATGGTTGTGTTGGCTTCAAATACGGTGTCTGGGAGAGGTGGGGAGCTGGAATAATGAGACAGAACAGGATGGGGATCCGGAGCAACAGTCAGGGAAAATTAGAAGCAGCACCTCCCTTTGTTGAAGACTTAGTGATTTTTTAATCCTGATTTGATGCTTTGCTGCTTGATGATGGCGGCAGTGTTTGTTGTGTATTCTGCAGAGAAATTACCCCAGAGGTTTCCTCAGCCTGTTTTGTGAAAATTCCCAGTGCTCAAGGGCATGCAATCAGTATTCGAATTGTCTCTCTTATCCCAGCTGAGGGAGAGTTGTTTATCAGCCCTGGGAAGCTGGGTAGTGCTTTCATGGCCTCCTGGACGAAGATTGCTAGTGAAACAGCAGTGCTGATGGACTGGTGAGCTGCCTCTCTAATGCTCCCCCCTGAACAAGCCAGAGCTATTTGGTTGCCTTCGCTGATGCCTGATAAGGATTAATCAGCTGAACGTCATTTCCAGATGAGCTTGACAAGAGGCAGCAGTTGGCTGAGGGGGAGGAGTAATGTGGGTTTGTAACAGAGATTTCGATCTGCCCTTCTTGTTCAGGAAGTACAGCTCTTGTCTTGAGCAGCCGTGTTCTGCCAAAGCATGAAATATCATAGGCATGACTGTTTCCTTAATGTATGCAAAAAAAAAATTGCTAGAAACTGCAAGGATACCACTCTTCTCCCTTTGATCCAGAAAACAGATAAGCGTGTAAAATTGGACAAGCTTGGTGTGTAACACGGTCCTTTAAGGATGTGCTGCCTATCGTGCAGCTTGGTCCTCCAAGGCAGGGGTATCTAAAGGGATATGGTGGGGAGGGAGTCCTGTACAGAAATCGTGTGGGCCAAAGAGGGAAAGGGATGCAGGAAGCAGGGGTCTCTTCACTGGACCGGGGAGAGACTGTGGAAAACCTTGTATGCTCAGGTTGGAAGTACCACAGGAGAATGAGTCAGTTGCTGGAGCTGAATGGATGGGCTCGTCGCAGTTGTGCCTTGAGTGTCCTAGGGCAGCTCCCTGGTGGCAGTGGGCATCAGGACCACTCTGAGGCATTGGGGGACAGTGAGATGGGGTGCGCTGGGTAGCGTCAGGAGAGAGTGTTTTCCCCATCTGCGTGAGGTTGGCAGAAAAGCGAAGAGAAGGGAAGGACTGGACATGAGTGATGGGAATCAATTGGTTTTGACTTCCCTGATGCTTAGGAGTTTCACGGAATCACAGAACGTTAGGGATTGGAAGGGACCTCAAAAGATCATCTAGTCCAATCCCCCTGCCGGAGCAGGAACACCTAGATGAGGTTGCACAGGAAGGCGTCCAGGCGGGTTTTGAATGTCTCCAGAGAAGGAGACTCCACAACCTCTCTGGGCAGCCTGTTCCAGTGCTCTGTCACCCTCACTGAGAAGAAGTTTCTTCTCAAATTTAAGTGGAACCTCCTGTGTTCCAGCTTGTGTCCATTACCCCTTGTCCTGTCATTGTTTGTCACCGAGAAGAGCCTGGCTCCATCCTCGTGACTCGTGACATCCTCACCCTTTAAATATTTATAAACATGAATGAGGTCTCCCCTCAGTCTCCTCTTCTGCAAACTAAAGAGACCCAGCTCCCTCAGCCACTCCTCATAAAGGAGATGCTCCACTCCCTTAATCATCTTTGTAGCCCTACGCTGGACTCTCTCCAGCAGTTCCCTGTCCTTCTTGAACTGAGGGGCCCAGAACTGGACACAATATTCCAGATGCGGTCTCACCAGGGCAGAGTAGAGGGGAAGGAGAACCTCTCTTGACCTACTAACCACCCCCCTCCTGATACACCCCAGGATGCCATTGGCCTTCTTGGCCACAAGGGCACAGTGCAGTTTGAGTTCTTCAATAAGCTGAGAAGAACAGAGGAGAAACTGAGGCATGGCTGAACCTGCAGATGTAGTAGGGGAGTTTGCTTTTGACACTGTTTTTAAATGGTACAGGCAAAATAAATAGTGCTACAGAGCTGAGTAGTAGTTCCTATTGCCAGTGAATTCCAAAGCAGAATACTTTAAGGCATTAGTTTTCAAGGCTATTTCTGTTGGAAGCACATTTTAAGTCTTCTCTGCTTATCATTTTATTTGGCAGTATTTAGGGCTCTATCTCTTACAACTGGAATACAGAGTTTCTTTATTTTTCCCACGACTGATCTCTTCTGGCAGATCCATAGGTGGTGGCAGCCTGCATATTAAGATTGTCTGTAGTTCTTTATATAGACAAGCTAATTTACAAACACCACAGTGCATGCAAACAATTACAGAATTTCTGTTTTTCTCTTTGAGAGTTTTTAATAATAAAATGTTATAGTTAAAATTTAGTACTGTTGCATTCTGTATCATGAACAAGAAGTCAGTAAGTTTCTTAAAATACCAGGAAGTAGTATAACTCACCAACTAGATTATAACCAGTAATTGAACAAATGATTAAATGCCAGTAGTTCAGTAATTCTGGTCTGTCTTAGCTGGTGCATTGCCAAATTCCACACCTTGCGAGGGATCTCTTGGTTACTGGTGAGAACTGAAGAGCTCTGCAATCCAGTACAATAAACACACTGTTCTTAGCGCAGTAGTGGGTCTGGTAAATAGATCTCAAAAGATCTGTGTTATATCTGTGACGTGATGCAGTCTGCATCCCAGGTGACCTGGGAAGTCTCTGGGCTTCACGTTCTTGGGCTGCAAAATGAAGACAATGAAGCTCATCTGTGAAGCACTTTAGAGTCTGCTGAAGTGCTATGAGATTGCTTGATTACTGCATGGAGCAGTGCTACCAGGAAGAGCGCTGGTGATTGCAAATGTAACTTGTTCTGTGAATCTTTCAGCCTTACTGCTGTCTTAATGGGCTGGATACCTTTAGCCAAGAATGCTTTTAGAAGGGTTAAACATTTGGAGGGGAGGGGAAGGGGAGAAGGAGGAAATTGTTACAGTGGAAGTGTTTGTCACATGCAAGAGTTTGTCATGTGCCATGTACTGAAAGGTAGCCCTGGAATATTGTAACTATAGCAGGTGTAACTGTTATATGTTCTGTAGTTCAAAGAATATATTTTGGGTGGTAAATTTAGTTTAGGCTTTTTTGATCAGTTTATGTGCTGTATGCTAACTTGTATGGATCTGTCTACATAAGAGCACTTTGGAGAGTTGAATGTGACCTGTCTCCTCTGCCTGGTAGAATTTGTTTAATATACTGTGCTGTGGGTCACTCTGCAGTGATTGCTCATGAAAACTTAAGAAAACAAATGGCTTCACTAGTCCATTCATTTATCCTTTTTATCTTCTGATCTTTTATCTTTCTGTCTTCAAATCATTTTTTCTTTGACCAGACGAAATACTCCTTACAAAACCCTGGAGCCAGTCAAGCCGCCAACAGTCCCCAATGATTACATGACCAGTCCTGCCAGACTGGGCAGTCAGCACAGTCCAGGAAGGACGGCTTCCTTGAACCAGAGACCAAGAACACACAGGTAGAGCATTTTCTCACTGTAACTCTTTCCTGCCTGACATGCTGATGCTTACTAAAGTCACAGAAAAGCTTTGAGTCTTTGTGCCTGTTGGCTTTTTTTTGAAAGATGAAAGGTGGGTTACTCTACCACTCTGCATTAACGGAATTTCACAGAAGTGTCTTCATGCTCCATAGAAGCCTTATTATATCTAGCAGCTTTCTTCTATAACCGCAGGTCTCGTTTTATATAAGAAATTTATTTTGTTCTCTGGTATTTGCTTCCCAAGAAAAAGCAAAACTTACGCAATTGCAAGGTAGGATAGTGATGGGTCCTAATGGGTTTGAAGCTGAGTTATTAACCCTAGCCTAAAATACGCTTAAGCTTTTTTTGTTTTGTTTTCAAGACCAGTAATTGCAGAGGGAAGTTTCTGTTGATTAGAAACAATGTGATGAAGGTAGTCTGAAAGAGCTGATTGCTTTCTTTTGTCTAAAACTTAATGCTCCTAATCCGTGCTAGCACGATAGAAGTAGAAAGTAAAACTTGTTCACAGAGCAGGTATTGGCATCAGCCAGTTGTTTCCACACGCTTAAGGGCTGTGATGGAAGAGTAGTGTTGGTTTTGGGTGAGAAGAGTATTCTAGGTTTGCCTTGTTGGGTTGTTTGGGTTTTTTAAATATAATTTATTTCTCTGATTGCAAGGGTAGATCTTTCTCAGCCTCTTGAGTGAGTTCATTCTTTTTCAGTTTTATTTTTATTATAGGTTTTTAACTGCAGGTTAAAGAACACAAAAGGATTCAATGTAGTTAGAAGTGAGAGGTTAGCTTTTTTCTAGAGAGCTTTCTTCTTAATTTTTTTTTGTTAACTCCCAGTAGGCAGTTAAACATGGTAGGTCACTAATGGAGACTGAGAGAGTATTGTGGACACAGCTGATCATAAAGTACCGTCAGAATGAAATAACTCCTAAATCTGGCTGCAACGAAGATCGTGTTAATCTGTTCAGCTTGTTACTGTGAATGCTCCCTACTTGTGTCTCACAAGATCTTCTTTTATGTAGGCTGCAGTTAGAAATTCAGCTGCAACCATGGTGACAAGATCAAGGTCTTCAGCAGACAGAACACTAATTTTGAAGGAGTTATCTTAGCTTCCATTTCAGATAACTGAATTTCTTTTTTTTGTACCTATGTTATTTTCTTGAGATATATTTGAAAGATTTGTGCTTGACTCTTGACAGCACTCATTTGTAGCTACCCAGGAATGGTAAATAAACTATAACGTCACTGAATACTCTTTAATTAGCATGGATGGGTTGAAGTGGTGTTTTTGGCTTCAAAACATCTTGACTACTTAGTTCCCTTTATATTATCCAAGTTCCCTTTGTATTATCCATTTAATCCATGTAAATTCAAGCCTTGGCCTAAGGAGTGCTTTTGGATAAGAATAAGGACAGATTCTGCCTGAATCTTGATTCTTTTTCAGCTCCCTCAATGAAAAGAAGTGTTACAGCCTCCAGAGGCATGTGTAGAGATGTTACCCAGTAGTTCACTAGAAGTATGTTCTGTAAAAATCTCTATTGCTGGCGTTTAATTTTTATGTCCTATAACAGTACTTAGACAAATTGTGACCTGGCTGTACTGTTACCTTTTGGACTATTGTAGAAACAAACTTCTCGTACACTAAAGGTGTGTGCATAGACGGGGGGTAGTGTTTGATACATGGAAAATTATCCAACCCATACCCAACACAACACATAACCCCAATTGGTTTATTGTGTATGTTCTTAGTTAAAAAGTTCTCAACCTAAGCTGCTGTTCTGAGGAAATGTTCCTTCAGCTGACAGCATAAATAATCTTAAATAATTATTTATAGCTTAGGCATGAACTCTTCCAACCCCAGCGTATTACTTTCAATTATTATAAGACCTCTGAACTATTCCTGCCGTTGTTACTCCATTGCTTAGAACTGGTACAGTTGCTTACCTTTTTATTTTTTAAGGCATTTAATTAGACATTTTGTGCATAGTGATGTTTATCAGCTTAGCTAATTCCATTTATTAGGAGTGTAATGCACCCAGACTTGATTAGCTGTATGCAATTGTAGGCAGAGACAGAGGTGCTTTATAAGGGATTTTTCAACAGTCTGTAATTGAGTTAGGCTAGCAGAGCTTGCACAAGAAGTGTGTCTGTTGATAGGCCTTTGTGGGAAATGCTGTGCTAATACTTGTGTTTTTCTTCTGTAGCGGTAGTAGTGGAGGAAGCGGCAGTCGAGAGAACAGTGGCAGCAGCAGTATTGGCATTCCCATTGCCGTGCCTACACCTTCACCGCCAACCATTGGACCAGGTATGTGGCACTCTTGCCGTGTTAACGTTAAGGCTGTAATGCCAGTTCCTTGTGTTTGCAGAGGGATTTTGACTGAATGTGATGGGGTAGAAGCTGTCCTGAAGCACAGTCCTAGTCAGGAAATCTCATATGAGTGCTGAGGGACATCTACAGTTTTAATTCTTTACCAGAAGTACTTGCAGAACAATCACTTACAGAATAGTGGATGGTTAAAACACCCTTGTTGGCCCATGTTTTTGCAAGACTATCAAGGAAGGAGGGGATAGAAGGAGAGAGGTGTATCCTTTTAAAGCTGAAGTATATTTTTAAATGCCTATGCACAATTTGGCATCTCTGGATGCCCTGAGAAGTGGCAGCAACTATGTATGTGTTTGATGGGAAATATAATCTTTTGAAATAACCTGCTAACTTGACCATCTGCCAATGATGGTATGTACATGTTTGGTTTTTTTAACTAAATAAAAGACTTTACTTCAAATAAAAGGCAGAAGATGACTTACGAAAACCCTGCTAGTACTAGAATTCAGTCTTATCCACCAGTGCTGTTTACGCTATGAGTACAGTCTGAAGTTGCTAAGCTATTGAGAGAGACAGGAATGTGTGTAAGATAGCACAGTTATTAAAAGAGACCTGTGCAGGATCTCTTGCCATCAAAAGCACACTCCCTTGTCTTAAAGAATGATGAATTGTGAGAGTGTGTACGATCCTTCTTTATTATAAGCTGGCAGGATCATTATCTTGGTAATAAAGCAACTCAGTCACTTGTTTACTATCTGTGTATTTTTGTAAGCACATAAAGTTAATTTGCACAAGAAAAGAGTGGAGTTGTGGTGTAATGTAATTTGCCGTTGCACCTCTTAAATCTCTGTTCCTCAGATGACAAGTCTTCACTTTCTTACACACACGTAGGCTTTCCTTTCCCAGGTGTTTCTGATCTAGAAATGTTACAAATAGGCATGAAATCTTACTGTCATCTGTCATCCCATAAAAATCAATGAGAATAAAGATCTGCAGGTACAGAACCCTGTGTTGTACCAGGGCCTGAGTTTAGATCAGTTGACCAAAGTTGAATTTCTCTATTTATTTGGGAAGCCTATCAAGTGCCCATGCTTTCTTAGATATATATTTATTTATATTTTAAATTATGTGGCCTAATTGGGAATATAAACTATTTTATTAGCACATATTTCTGTTCCTCCTCCTCCTGGAGCCCCGCCAGCACCACCACTGCCACCACCTCTCCCGATGGGCAGTCTGATAGGTGAGACTTGTGTCAATGCTGAAGTGATTGCAGTCATGCTGCATAATCAGTAATCATCTCCTAATGGACTTAGGGTGTTTTTAATTCTGTAGTGGGGTCTACATGATTTTAGTATAAAAATCGGTTCTGGGATTTTTTTTTGGTTTACGTTTTTAAACAAATCTAATCTCCACTAATTTTCCATGGTTAAAGCCTCTGAAGGTAAACACACAAGGTACAGGGAACAGGCCGCCAGTTGCTTGAAGTCTCTGTTCCCAATAGAGCTAAGATCCAATTAGTCTGATCTATAAGAACTCAAAATCAGCTTGAATATTGCTGTTCTGCTGGTTTACTCCTGCAGCTGAAACTAATCCACAGCAGTTGCATTCTGGCTTAGAAATGGTAGTTGCTGTGTAGAGTGGTGTACATGTTCTGCCCTGGGGGAGAAGGCGACTGAAAAGCAGAAGTGTCTGTCACAGCATCTTGGTTTGATTCTGTAACTGCAGGCGGGTGGCAAACGAACACCTGAGGGTATGAATATCAGTTCTTGAAAAATTGCTTCAAGCAGTACATGTGGCTGTTAGGATGGGATCTAAAAGCAGTACTTTTCGAAACAGACAGGAAGAAATACTCCACCTTTTCCTGTCAGCCTACAGGCTGATGACAGAATCCACCGATTTTGTGTTACGATACTACCTTTGGAGGCTTTGACCCACATAACCCTTTGCACTTTCCCTTACTGAAGTGTTAAGTGAAAGTGACTTTGGATCGCATTACGGGACTGCAAACTTCTGATCGCACACTGTTTGTGTATGTATGTGTGTGTGTGCATTTCTGTATAGATTTATATGTGTATGTACATATGATATATACACGTATATAAAAGCACAAAATGTTTTATTGCAAAACAACTTTTGCATTTAAAAATTGCATTGATCCATGTGACCTTAACGTGTGAGATTCATTAGTTTGCAAGGTGTGATTCTTTTCTCTGTGAGAGGTTAATCCAAAAGAACTGAAATTGTTTTATTAACCTTGAAGTTTGCACAGCAAGCATATGGAAGGCAAAAATGGGTGTTCATCCTGAAGAATGAATGACATGTGTTTCTGTCAGCTGGTACTGGGGATTCTGATTTGTTGGTGCAAACAGCATCAATATAAAAGCACAACGAGCAAATATGATTGATATATGTGCCAAGTATCTGAAGCTCATGACATTTGTTTTAGTGTTTTGTTACTGTCTTTTTACATTAGATTGGAGACAAGTTCTGGTTCACAATGGAAAACATTTGCTCTGAGCAGAATGTGGATTTTTTTTCTGTGTGCTTTTTAATAAAGGGTATTGCATGTAGAATAATTGAGATATGCTTAGGAGTTGGAAACTGATTTAATTTTCCAGTCTAATCCAGTCTCTCAAAGTAGTTTTCAGCATTTCTCAAACGCCCTTTATATGAGTGTTGGTTTTTGTCCTGTGTGAACAGGGATGTTTGTTTTCTGTTAATCTCCTGTTACTGGCCTTAAATTATTGGTGACCTGTAATCAAGTATTCCCCATGTTCCGGGCTTTTTTCTGTTTTCTGCCTTCTATCCTAAGTAATGCTCTGCTTAAGTCTTTTCCTTGGTTCCTCTGGCTAATGCTTTTCAGCTGCTCCGGGTTCAGCTCCTGGTTCCCAGTATGGCACAATGACCAGGCAAATCTCGCGACACAACTCTACCACTTCTTCGGCATCTTCTGGTGGATACAGACGGAATCCTTCTGTGACTGCCCCATTTTCTGCTCAACCTCATGTTAATGGCGGGCCTCTTTATTCTCAAAATTCAAGTAAGCTTCTGAGCTCTGAAATCACAGACTGTTTTGAGCAAAATGATTGTAAAAGCATGCATGGCATTTTAATTCATTTATGAAGAGCATCAATCAGATTACTGCTTTCTTTCCTAAAGTAGAAGGAAAAACAAACAAGAAAAAAACATATTGAAGTTGTACGGTGATTGCACTGTATGCAATTATACTGTTTTCCCCTCTGACTTGTTTGCTGTTACTCATGACGAGAAATTATTATGATTGCCTATCTAATTATAGGCACGTTATACTTAGCATTTCAGGTGTGCTTGGAGAACATAAACTAAAACCAGATTTTTTTGCAGGAGACCTAATATGGTTGTAGTGCAGTCCCTCCACTACTGGACTAGTGGCGAGAGAGTGCTGTCAGTGCACAGTGCTCATGTAACAAACTTTTCCCATTACGCAGTTCCTCCCTATCTCTTTCCTGATTCCAAGTTTTCTCCTTTATTCTTAGTTTTAAGCTTGACTGTTAAAGAGCTCAGTCTCTCTCTTTTTAGCAGACAACTCCTCTGTACTTCCACACTAGTGGCAGTGGTAATGGTAGTATCATAGATGGGGATGAAAGAGGGAGGGGATGGATGCTATGGGCAAGTGAACAGATTTTAGTGAGCAGCATCCTGCCTACCTACCCAACAGGGCACGCAAGGTTCACTGCAGAAAGAGCTGCAAGATAAGGATCTCCTTGAGTGTTGGTAGAAAGCTGTTTCTATCAGGAAACTTCTTTGCCATTTCTGGAAATTTTGACGAGCTACACATAGAGGAGTGATAGTCCTCTAATGGTTTCTGGTGGTGTTCTTCAGTGTACCAGTGCTCGAAACTTCAGAGTGATACTTCTTTTAAAAAGAAATGTTAAATTTTGTTCACTTTGGACCAGTATTTCCTGTTGTGTACTTACTCTTAAGGAAAGAATGCATATAAAAAGTTTGATACACTGGGATGAAGAGTTTTCTCAGTGATTTTAGAAGTATTACATTTATCGGAAAGCATTTTTATATACAGAACAGTACCTATGTGGTTTTTTTTCCAGTCCTGATTTTCCTCCCACTCTCTCTCACCCGTACTGGCCTTTCATTTTCCTCTACACTCTTGTTCCCTCAAATTAATTCGCCACAAGAACAGAAACTCCTTCCTGTTTGAACAGTCGTGATCTGTTGAATAAACAGGGTTTTATATCTGAAAATAGTTCCGTTGTCCTAAATGCAGTGCACACCGCTGTTTCTGAACACTTAATTTGTCCATGGCAATTTTTTGCTCAAATGCAGGTGCTGTTCCTTAACCTAGCCTCTCTGGTGTTTTCAGAATACTGATTGTCAACGTTTTTAAACAGTATTTTGATGGGTGTGTTTTTCTACTTTATACTCTTTTTGTCTTTCTGTTACTGGTGATTTTTAAATTTTTTAATGCTACTGTCTTCACATTAAATCCAGGTTCCATGTTTCCTTAAGGTTTTACTTTTCATGCTAACAAATACTCTGTTTTTCCTTAGATGTTTACTTCAATTTTGTGAGAAACCTGTTTGTTCTCCCTCTTTTATTGATAATTTCTCTCATACAGTTTATTATTTGATTATTGGTTTTGTAGTCAACTAAATGCTCCATTTTTATTCATCAAACATTAATCTTAGTTACGGCTTTATTTAAAACTGTTGCTTACGTGGAAGTGCAGAACCTCTTTCAAATTTGGTTCCAACTGGATTACCTTGCTGAATTCCCACTTTCACAGGAACTTCTCTGCTTCAGTGGGAGAGAAATTCCACTGAGAAGGGGCACGGTATGACCAAATGAGTTGTTGTTTTGTTGGATTTTTTCTTTCTCTTTTTTCCTTTCCCCCTGCTTCGTGGGAAGACATCCTGCCAGAGCCAATAGTTTGAATGGTGTGCCCTGCACTACCATGCGTCTTCCCTACCTGCAGAGGGAAGAGTTGAACATCTCAGCTGTCAGCCCAGCGTCTCTGAGCACTGGTGCTTTGTGTCTCCTATCTCATTGCTCACCAAATAGGTGCACACTTCAGAGAAGATGAGCTTGCAAGTGCTTCCTGGGGAGCTCTGTGCACTGGTATAGCCAGTTGTAGCTGTTGAAGCCTTTGCCAGCCTCTTAGGATGCTGAGTGCCTTCTAAACCACAGAAGACTTTATGATTTAAAATTGGGCTCCATTCTGCTCTAAACCCATCTGGTTTTCCTAACAACAAGCAACAAGGTCCCTTTTTCAATTTAAAAACCATAGTAAGCCAACCCACTACCCCCCACCCCAGCAGAACAAAATGACGGGAGGTGCTCTCTGTGTGAATATTAAGTAGTGATGTTGCAGCAGTTTCCCTTGTAAAGCAGTTGTCTTGGCTCTGTGTCAGTGCTGCTTTGCTGCACTTGATGTAGCGCGCTACTCTTGTTTTCAAGGAGTCATCCAGAATCCTGTGAAACATCACCTCTGCTTCTAGTAGTGTACTTTTAAAAGATAACTCCTAAATTTGAGTAATCCTTATTTGGCAGCAAGACAAATAGCACAGTTTTGTGTGCTCCCCAAGTGAAGCAGAGCGAGTTCCTTCACATGCACATCTGTGAGCTCCCAGATGTGCAGCCTGTGCCCAGCTTTTTGTTCAGCTGAACACAGGGGCATGCTTTGCTTTTTGATCCTGGATTGGCCAACCACGAATTCAGCCCTGTTGGAAACACAAGCTTGAAGAAGGTTCTTCTGTGTGTGTGTGTGCGTGTTCTTGTTGTTCTTTACATACTTTGTTTTGTGGTCCTTGTTACTGACGGCTGCTTTTGTTTGTTTCCTTTTTTTTTTTCCTTTGTCTGTTTGACTTTCCCCGATATTGTGTGTGTGTTGCTACCAGTTTCTATTGCTCCACCCCCTCCCCCTATGCCTCAGTTGACTCCACAGATACCTCTCACAGGCTTCGTGGCCAGGGTGCAGGAAAACAGTAAGTTTGGACAAGCTGAGCTGTTAAAGGGTAGAGCCTACTTTCTTCTAGCATGCATGGCTGGCAAGTCAGACTCTATTTTGTTTCCTTTTCCAGAAGCTAATACCATCTTGCATTCTAGTGTCAATATGCTATTGGAGCTGAAGGGCACACTCTTCAATATTTTATAATGTGCATGATTATTACTGACCCATTTAAGTTCTGAACTGCAAATTTATTATAGAAATACAGTGTGAAATATGTGGCATATGCTTGGTATGAATATAGAAATGTACCTTAATTAAAAAATATTAATTTCATGTTGAATCATCCTGCCTGAGGCTTTCTCACTAGGAATAATTGATTAGCTTTTATTAGAAAGGCTTATGTAGACTGTCAAAATATGTACTGTGTAACCATTGATTCTAATACTGTAGTAGTTTTCAGGAAGCTGTACAGTCAATTGAAAATGTGGAGTCTTATGATCTAATGCCATTACAAAGGAGCTTGTCAGGTATTTCTCCTCTTGGCAACCTTTCATTCTCCATTTCTTTGTGTTCTCCGGCCAGATTTCCCTACTGAGCTTCTTGCAGCATAGCTCTGCTTGTTAGGTTTGTGAGAGAGATGCTCCCTGGCTATGATCTGCGCTGCAAAGTGTTTTATACTGGTAACTCTGCTTTTGCCATTACTGCTTGATTCATTTCAGGTGAGTGTGACTGTCCCAAATGCTAGTGCAGGTGTAAAGTCGTGTTCCTGATCCGGGGACATCTTTGCTGTAGGAGTATGTTGCAGTTCTGTAAACAACAGAATGAATGCCATGTAGGTAGAGCATGAAGGAAGTATAAAATGTTTTTCAAGTGTTTTGGAGCCACAGCAAAGTTTGCTGGGATCTCAGGGGCTCCTACTCTGTAGTAGCGATATAGCTCCGGCATACATTTGGGGGCCCCCAGATCTGAGTAGTGCTGCTGTTCGGCTTCCCATTAGAGCTTTTAAGAGGCCATGTTTTGAGCATTCCCCTTGAGGTAGATGCATCTCTCTGGTTCTCATTTGAAAAGAGGGTGTTTTGGTGTTGTGCTAGGTAAATAGTAAGAATCATGTTGATGAAGATTAGTATCCCACAAAAACTGTGTTGACAAACCTTTCCAAAATTCAACGTGTAGAGGTAAACTTACTGAAGATGAAGGTTACAGAATGTCTTCACTTGCAGATAAACTTGAGAAAATTGACACCTGCTTCTGCACTGTTCAAGTATTGTCCTGCTGGAGATGATAACACAGCCCCTGGGAGAGCAGAGGTGAAAGGGACAAACTTATTTGTGTGTGCAGCAACAAAGCGCAAGCTGACTTGTGAATGAGATTGCAGCAAAAAGAGCTGAAGCTTGAAATCTGGTCTTAGGAATTATTCTTTTTATTTTCTTTCTTTTAACAGTCCCTTGGGTTTGGAAGTTATATAACGAGTATGGCTTTGAGCTGCTGCCGCCTCATTTTGGAGGCAGGGGTGCGTGTGGCAGCCTGCACGTATGCTCAGCAAAGCTGGCTGCAGAGGCTGTTGTTGAGTTTCGGCGTTATGTGCTAGACTTTCATCTGCCTCCTTTGCTGCAGGAAGTCCACAGGGGAGTGGAGTTAGGGAGGCGTGGGGGTAGGCTTGTCTTTTTTTTAACATAAAGATCTGTGGGTTTGGAAAGCAACATCCTCTGCTCTGTGGACTTCCTTCAGAGGACAAGGACAGAGGGCTTAGAATCTATGCAACTCCTGTTCTTTTTTCCTGCGCCCTGTGCCCAAACCGTGGATATCTCCTTCAGAGAGGTTTTCCTGTGTGTCTGGTGCCCAGGGACAACTGATTGGATGTAAATTGCTGTATTGTCACACCCAGTCCTTTCACAAGGAGTCTGCTGGTCCCCATTTAAAGAAAAGGGATGTAAATATATAGAAGAGAAGATGTCTTGCTTTGGAGCTGTGTAAATGCTGGTCCTTTTACCCTTTCTCATTTAGTGTGGTTTTCTGTATGTTTTTTTTTTCTCCTTTAGGAAAAGCAATGCTATTCTGGAGTCTGCCTGTTTTAAGTTCAGACTCGGAAAAAGTCTAGGTTAAAATCCAAGAGGCAGGGGGATACTTCCATGGGGTGGCATTTGTCTGATTTTCTGTTCCATTTTCTCCCCTTGTTAAATGTGAAATTGAATTGTTTAAATGTTTCCCATAAAGCATGCAGTTTCTGCATTGCATCTCAGTTAGGGTATGTGTTGGCGCTTTCACACTTGCATTTCCAGCCCTCTTTTCTTCTTTTCAAATAAGCAACTTCATTGTTGAATAAATACAACTTTTTGCATTTATTAAGGTAAGGATTTCTCAAGATCTCAAAGGATTGTTGTTTCAATACTGTTTTTTTTTTTTCCTGGCTGCAGATGGAAATTAAGGGGTGAAATACATTTTGTGAAAGATGTGCCAAAAACCACTGCACAAAACCAGTCCATTCATAAACAGTGTTGTCATGTCTGTGGTAGATTAATGAAGCCTGCCTGTGAGTGCTATTCAGTAACACAGGCAAGATGTAGTGTTCACTGGGCCAAAGGCTTTGTTAGTCTGTCTCCAAGTGACACAAATGGGCTTCTGTATGGGAGAGGAATCGCGAACACAGCAGCAGCCAGTCATACTGGTGGAGAGAGCTGTGGGGTGTACAGCTCAGCTGGGCTCGCAGGTGAAAAATAGCACTGGCTCTTCAAGGGGTAGAGAGTGACTGAGTGCCAGGGCTGAGGCAGCCCCATCACCCCTGCTGGCTTCTGCCCCCTTGCAGCAAATTTGGCTTCCCCTGTACCAGCGTAGCCAGCCTGACCCAGCTGGGACACAGGAGCTGTGCTTGAGCCCTTTGTCATTGGCATGTGGCTGAAGAGCAAAGGTCAGTCACGGCTGGAGCAGTGGCCAGGCAAAAGTAAAGAGCATTAAAGCAAACAGAAACCCTATTTCTAATCTCCAGTGCCATTTTAAGTAGCAGTACTAAAATCTTCACTCGTTCTTTCCTTGCCCTGCAGCTTGCTTGCTTCTCAAAATTAGTGTAGTGTGCTGGAGCTACACGTTCTGGAGCACATCACCAGCCTGACAGCTCTTTCCAGTCAAACCTTTTCCAGAGCAGTGGTTTTCAGTCTGTGTTTTCAGTGTGCAGACTCCTGAATCTCTTGTAATTAAATCTGTATTGCTATATAACAGAGTTGAGTTTAGTGACAGTAGCTTCTTTTCAGTAACTTCTGGCTTCGCAGTGCTTACATCTAGGTCCGTGTGCAGTGGACCGCGGTTCCCAAGGAATAGGATAAGTGACTTGATGTCTTACATCTGAGCGTGCTCTCTCTCTCTCCTTTGCTGCCAGCTGCTGTAAATATTACTGAAAACTAATTTGATGAACTGATTTTAAGAGTGTTTTGTGCCATAATGCCTTTCTCTTTTTCCCTTTTTCCCTCTCCCAAAGCAACTTGTAATTGTGCTGATTGGTGAATCTCAGGGCAGGGATTTGACATTTTGGATTATGCACTTAATTCCTTGAGCATTTTTTCCCCACGAGCAGCAGCTGCCTGTTGTAGTTTTCCATTTATTAGTTGAATCCTAGATATGGGCACACACACAAGCTAGTCTGCAAGATAAGGATCTGTAGGAACCTTTTCTTCTGCAGAAGGATTACTTGGCTTTTTTCTACCTGGTTAAATCTTAAACACTAGTCTCTTCCCTTTTTTTATGATCCACACCGGATCTTTTTATCCCCTTAATGCTAGCTCTGAGAGAGAAGGAATCCCAGGAAGTGATGTTCAGAAATAAATTTAAGTAATCGTTACGGACAAAGGATTTCTTAAAAAATAATCAAGCTGCCGGTCCAGTGCAGAGGCCTGTTGCTGCCTGGCTCAGAGGGTGCCACTCGGAGTCCTCCCATAGCTAACTGCTGCAGCTACCCCTCAGCGCATGGACGTCGGAGCAGGAAGCTTTCCTCTCTGCTGGTGTTCAGCTTATGCCCTGCAGCATGTGCTTTGACTCTAGTAGCATTCACACATAGATTTGACCACTAATAACAAATGTAGTTGTATGCTGTAGCTGTTAATACAAAGCCTCTGTTTCTAATCAGTGCATGGTATTATAGTGCATGCTATGTGTGGTGTTCCCCCCAACCCTTTTATTTACAGTGTACAGCCTCAGGTTTGTTTGCATCTCCGCACTGTTTTGATTTAAGAAAAAAAATAATCTCCAAACGTTTCTAGTTGCTGATAGCCCGACTCCTCCCCCACCACCACCTCCCGATGAGATGCCGATGTTTGATGACTCTCCTCCTCCTCCACCCCCACCCCCCGTGGATTATGAGGATGAGGAGGCTGCTGTTGTGCAGTACAGCGATCCCTACGCAGATGGAGATCCCGCTTGGGCACCTAAAAACTATATAGAGAAAGGTAAGAGAAGCGTTACAACTCTGTGCTACTGTGGTAGCAGAGGATTATTGGTATCCGAAGGGAATTGAAGGACTTAGCTTGGGTCTGATGAAAACAATCATTGTCCCTGCTAAGTCAGAATTCAAGCCATTCTTTTCTTAGTTTGTCTGTGACTACACCTAATGTGATAAAATATAATCCTTCTTTGGAAGGATTATAAAATACCTTCAAGCATTCTAGAATGGATAAAAAAAACCTCATTATGACAAGCAGATGTAAATTGGATGGCTTTCATCTTTGCTGAGCTGCTGGGCTTTGTCTGTAGCTACCTCAGGATTTCTGGGCAGTCATCTAGAAACAGTGTTGCAAAAAGGCCAGGAAGTCTGTTTATCCCATCAGACTAGATAGCTGAGTGGATCATTAGACTTTCAACTATAAAATGTAGTGGAGCTTCCTTGGAGAGTTATCATCAACTCTAGATCTATAAGCTGTGCTTAGGTATGAACTCATACAGCAAATGCCTCTTCCCATGAATAACTGAGGTGCTGATTTCCTGCCTGTGGCGCGCCTCTGTTCTGGCAGTGACCGTTTTGTCCACAGCAGCGTTGCAAGTTTTCTCATGATCTGGCTGGTTCTGCAGTGCCTCTGACATGGGGCTGCGTACCTGTGATTCCTCTGTTGGCAGAGCTGCTGTGGTCCATCTTCACTCCTCGCTGGCCTGTGTGCAGGATGTACCCATGGGATGAGAATAACTGATGCACCACGTCATTATGTGCTAGACATTAAGACATCAGACTTCTGAGAAAATACCTATCTGTAAAATAGTAGGTTCTTGGAATTCATAAAACTGATCAGTTGCATAAATCCATGTTAAATGTTTTAAAGGACAAGGCTGTGATGCCCAAAGTTTGTGTATTCATAGTGGTACTTTTTAATTCTCATATTATTGGTGGCAACATTTACTTTCAGATCTCCGCTTTGTTAATTGCACACAATGAGCTGGAGGTTGGTAAGAGTAACGTTTTCACCAAGCAGGTACTGAAAAATAGCTGATGTTCCTGTAAATTTGCTTCTGCTTTTTCCTACAGTAACTTTTATACTTGCACTCATTACAGCACCTTAAAAAATAATGCCAAAACTTGACACACAGAAGCTCTGTACCAGAAACCATCCATTTCTGTACAGTGGCTGTAAGCATCTGTGTTTACAAGATGACACACTGAAGTACGTACCGTAATAGCTGCAGGGGCCATCGTCAAGAATGTTTTTTTTCCCTGTTGGTCCATTTCCCAGAAATGACTGCCACACTCATGGAGCAGCTACTTCATAGTTCAGCTTTTAAGTGTCCATATGCTCCACTTCGCTGTGTCGCAGTCACCTGTACCTCTCTTTCAGTAGTTTAACTGAGCATTCAGCATAATCACCACCCACTTCTTGCTGCTAGCTAATGTTGCAAGAAAAGTGGTATTTCATTTTCTGGACTTAATGTTCAACAGGGAAAGCATGTGAATTCATTATGGAAAATCCCAGGTTAGCAAACTAGTCTTTTAAAAAATAACTGTACTTCAAAAAGCTATTAATAAAATGCTAAACTTGTCCCTATTCAATCCACAGTTGTTGCTATATATGACTATACAAAGGACAAAGACGATGAGCTGTCTTTCATGGAGGGTGCAATCATTTATGTGATAAAGAAGAATGATGACGGCTGGTATGAAGGAGTTTGCAATCGAGTAACTGGCTTGTTTCCTGGGAATTATGTTGAATCAATCATGCACTATGCCGATTAAAATCCTTTGCTTTTCAAAGTTGGGTCTTGTATTCAGTCATACCATGATTATTTACAAGGGGTAACTAAAAGCTAACAGAATTGTCTTAATATACTCTAAAAAAAAAATGTGCCCATTTCTTCAGGCCATACTGTTTTGATGGTATGATTGAATGTCCATCTCTGTCTCTGAAGACAGTATGTCTTACTGATGGCAGTCTGTACAACAAGGAACTGTCTGTAACTGGTTATACTTATTTACTTATGCATTGTTAATTTTATGACCAGCCTAAATATTCTGGGGAAGTAGGGTATAATATTTAATGAACCATGATTCAGATTGTGCCATTACATTTTTCAGTACAGCATGGTAACTAACACTACGTTAGACTAACATATTAAAATCTGGATGAGAAGTTTAATGTTAGTGCTGGTCATATTACTTTTTGTTTAGACTCTTTGCTCATTCTTGAACTATATTTGTTTAAAGCATGCATACAAACTTATGTATTGAAATATACTTTTTTAAAAATCCAAGATGCTTCCAATTGTTGTAATCTTTACCTGGAGTATTCTCACTGCAGTCTATTACAATGAGTTGTTTGGGTCTGAGGTGTCCATGTGAATCAAAAAATGGGTGGTCTTATGTATGTGTAATTTGTACCCAAGTTTTTTTAATGAGTAAATTTACATTATGACTTTTTCCATTCATAAATATATAAGTGAACCAAAGGTCTTGTCCATTACTTTGTTGGTTGGCTTGGCAAAGGTTGGAATGCTAACGTAGCAAAATCATGGCTGTGTTATCCTAGGCAATGTACTAAAAAGCAAATGTTTGTAACGTGACTTTATCACTGGCAGAGGGCAAATAAATTAGATATGAAACCTGAATTACACACTTATACAAACTCTTAAAAGTTCTTTTCTTCCAAAATCAATTTTAGCAAGGATTCTTGATTAAATCTAGTTACCCAGATGCAGTAAATTGGACACTGCAACTGACATTTCTCAGGGGAAACTGTACCTGGCTAGGGGACATGCCCAGCTGAGCAGAGGCGGCAGCATGTCCTCAGGGTATGACAGAGGGGGCACAAACACAGCAGGACCTGGGTGCATTTTACAGGGAATGGAGCAATGCGCTTGGTTGCTGTGTCAAAGGATCACAGGCAGAGATAGACCCAGGTGATGTACTCCCTGTTCTACAAATTCTGTGACTTAAATAACCTGAAAAGGAATGTGGCAGTACTGGATAATTACTGTAAGAGGAATGTGTCTGGGACTTCAAAGCAGACTTCAAGGAGGTAGTGAATGTACACTGTAAATGAGTGGTAGAAGGTGATGGAGTTGAAGCTTTGGCTCTTGAATCATTCATTTTTTGTGTGAGTTAGAAACATCGAACCTTTCATTTTCTTAACTGTAGCAGTCTCAAGTTCTGCATCTTATTAACTGCTAGTGAGTACCAACCAGTACCGTACCTGTGTTTCATTAGAAATTTGAAAACTTCTCCCTTGATGCATCTAACCAATTAAAGCCCACATACAGTCTTCAGTAATAAACCAGTTCCAGGTAGTGCTGTAGTTTACAGCCAGGAAAGCATTCAGACCATCCCACTTCACTGAAGTTGGCCAGATAGTAACATGTACGCTCTGTTTATTAGTGTGAACAAGTGAAATTCAGAGCAACTTCAGGTCTCATACACTGACTTATATTTATTCTCATTGTGGCCTTTGTGCATCAACACGTAAACATCTTCCGCACCCCCCCCAATTAATAGCCCCCACTAAAACAATTGTACAGCACAATTTGATTTGCTCTGAATTGTATGGCTTCCCCGATAAAACACTTTCAACTTTTCTTTAAAAAAAAAAAGTAGAACTTCCAGAAAAAAAAAAAGGTTTTTTTTTAAAAAAATAATTTTTGGTAGCCTGTGTTGGAAGCAAATAATGTTTGAAGTAAATTTAGGCACAGTCTGGTAAGTAGCTGCCAGAATGTGAGCGGAAGGAGTGCTCTCACTTGTCTCGCATGAGTACCATTTCCGTCAGCTGAATGAGGGCTTCTCTTTCAGGGGATGGCCGCAGTTTGCTGATCTCTCTGGTAGCTTCATGGCAGTAGCGCTGCGCGAGGTAGGTTGTTTGCTGCACACCATCACTCTTATGCAAGAAGACAGGTAAAGGTAATGGATAACTGGTCAGCCTCCTGCTTGCCTTTTGCCTCTTCCAGTTACAGGGGGAAGTTTTAAGGTCAGTAATGACCCTGAACACTTAATCATATTCTGAAGGGGAAAGGAAGAGGATTCATTCTGTACTCTCTTCCCTAAAGCTTCAAAATACTAAACCTCATGCATGTTAAACTTATTAATAAGTATACTTAACATACTATTCAGTAGCATTAGAAACTAATGGTTTAACCCATCCCTTCCTGCCCTACATAGATACACAGATACATTCAAAAAATGCTATGCTGAAAAAACAAGTATTAATTTTGCACAGTCAGTTATTCAGTCTTTTCAGATGAGGGTCATTTAAAACTGATTCACAGTGTGCACCGCAGTTACAAGACTGACTGGTAGTTACGTGCAGCTTACACCAGTTGTTGGATACAGCTACTCTTCAGCTGAAGGAACCGAGTTCAAGCATGAGCTTTTTACTTTTGTATTGTGGATTTTATGCTACTGGAAGGGAAAAAAGAGAGAGAAAAAAAAAAAGGCTCTTCAGTACCTAGCCTTGTGTTTAACTCTGCCAGCAAGGCAGCTGAAGAGTACTGACTTGGTACATACACAGCATGCTACTTAACATCTATTTGCAACTGCAGCCCTGCAATTTTACTTCAGAGGTAATGAATTTCAGAC
>NW_010170331.1:0-10381 GCF_000695765.1 Mesitornis unicolor | reverse complement strand
CAGCAGGAACAGCACTTCAGGAATGAAATAGTTGATACTGGTCCTACCTGCAACACGTATTTCCGAGCACGTTCAACGTCTCCTGGCTTACTGAACCGTCTCATTATCATAGCATTCATTTCTGGAAACTAAGCACAAAGGCAGACGGTTTTGTACAGTTTATGAGTTGTTTTCTGTGTAGCTGCCTGCCATGCTAAGGTCAAAAAGAAACTGAAGTACAGACCTCTTCTCCTGACAGTTTTTACTACAGGTATAGGTGAATACCTGTGATCTGCATAGATAGTATAACAAAGCCCACACATTTAAAACTTACACTGGCTGTAGCCAGGTGCCAGTGGAAGTTAGCACCTGCTATTTCATCAGGTTGAACAGACGACCCAGTGTGGCAATTTCTGATGTGGCTACTTCTGGGTGTATAAGCTGGTTCAGGTATTCTTATATCACAAATGATGGTTGGTGTTGGCACACCTAAGAGAAACACTTCTTTCCAACCTGTGTACAGCAGAGGACCCAGGAGTCTGTTATATCTATATTGCACAGGTCAGCCTGTAAAACCCTTCAAGATATGTAAGAGAAAAATGATGACTATAATATATTTTGGTTTTGGTCACCTACAATTTGCAGTTAGTACTGCACACTCAATTCCCTACAAATCAGGCAGATAACTGAAGTCAGTTGTCTGAGAAAGTCACTGCATCCCTTAGCTAAATATGCAGGCACTTTCTTCAGACAGTCCAGATAACAGAAGAACCTGGTGCTTACAAACAAAGGTCACTGGCTCAAGGGAGCTGCTCTGCAGAAGAATTATTTTTAAAGGAAAGAGTTGTTTGCTAATCTTTGTCAAAAGGGTTATAGTCAAACCAAGATTATTTTATTGCCATACACATGGAAACAATGATCTGCTTTCCTTGCACACCTTTAATCCTGAAACTGTAGATCTACAAACTTGTTAGGAACAAACATGTAGCATCCCTCGTTGTTGTGACATTTCCCTGTTACTCATAGGTAGTCTTTGTGGAAGATACATTTAGAAGTTTACTGGTGACTCACATGTGGCTTTCTCTAGATTCTAGCTTTCTCCCCATGTCATGACAATTTAATTGCAATGTTCACATAATCCATTTTCATGTTATTCGTATTTACAATGACAGAGGATGCATGTGCTTTCACTTTTTATATTTAAGCACTAAAGAATGTAAAAACCCCCCAAACCTGTAATGAAAAGCTGTTATTAGCAGTTCTGCAGATTTACCATCTAGTATATAAGCATTTGATAGGAATGCTTGTAAGAAAAATAAACCCTTTATTCTTCAGCTGTACTAGTTTAAGAGTGGCTTTAGACTTAGCGTATACTAGTGTGTTTCTTTTAAAAAGAGTTTGTCTTTTACTGAGTGAATTAACAGGTCTGACATCAAGCTAAACATTTTTTGTATAAAGGCCTCTCTTTAATATTCTAAAGGAAAACCATGTGTTTCAGAGGGAGGGGAGAGGACATCGAAAAGACGGCTGTCACTGAAGGTCCTGACCACGTTCAGAGCTAAAGTGTGTTTGCCAAGAAGACAACTTGATGATTACCAGATCTATTAACGGGTACGCAGGATAGCAGTAATACTAATTTTAAGAGAAAAAGCAGCCTGTACCTAACAATTACATTTGGGACTGTCTTCAAGTCCTGGTTCAGGAGGTTTTATTCTTGGATACAAATAGATGAAACATCTTTTAGTAGCAGCACAGATAAGTGTCTGCTGAAGCTCCACATTTTTTTGGCCGTTATACTTTGTTTACATATTGCTTAAGTCTGTAGTGCTGTTCTTCCAGCTTCTTGAAAACAGCAGAAAATTTTCAGCAAAGACGCCCTCTGGATAATGTGGAAAATTTTGCAAGATGGTCAAGTTCTCTTTCAGTGTAAAAATGTACGCTTCCTATCAAAGATATAAATAGTGAAGAGCCTTTAAAAGTGACCTACAGAGAACAAATAAGATTTTAAAATAGAACTGACTTTTTTTTTTCTTGTACTTCCCTATTAGGAACTTAACTCATTTAGCTTGTAAAGCTAATTAAATGACAGATGAAGTCAAAAGTCAGAGACAGCCAACCCAAACAACTGAATAAAATAATAGTTTTAATTAAAAAATGGAATATTCAACACCCACAAGACGATCAGTGTCGCCCATTCTCTGCCAACATCAGAGTATTTGCAACATGTCCTTGTTTCTCTCTACACACAGCTTTAACACATAAACAAACATTTCACAATTACATCCCCTTTCTGTACCTCAGCCTCTCACTGTTCTTTAGACAACTCCAGTTGCTGGTGACTAACGAGATCCTGCTGCTTATCACAAATCCTGAAATAATGACTCAAGACCAAGTCTGTGAATCCCCCAGATGGGTCTGTGGGGAGGAACCGAGAAACGGAGGAGGTTGTTCTCAGCGCGCATTTGCCTGCATTCCCAAGTGACTGATACTCTGTGCCTTCCTGTCTTTTATGTCCTTGTAAATGCCCAGAGGATAAGGAAACAAACACATAACCTATGTCCCACCTCCCCCCACCCTGGGCTCTTTAAGAAAGAGGGAGAAGTAAATGTCATAAAGTTGTATGTTTTTAAAAATTATTTAAAACTTTTCCCATGTGAAGCTCTGAACAATTCCAATGAGAAATCCCAGACCAGAGCTCTTACTGGAGCAAGTTGTGCCAGTTTTTGTACCATGCTGTGAAGTCAGGCAGGAAGGACTGTGAAGGACTGCTTTCTGAGTCCCAAACCCTCTTCAGGTGAACCAGAAACTTGAGCAAGGTGCATTAAACCAGTTTCTTCCCCAGCTAGGGATTAGCACTGATTTTAATGACTCTTTCGGTGCTGCTGGCACTTCTGTTTTCCTTATACTCCTCCAAATCATTTTCAAGACACTAAAAATCTTGACCAATCTTAAGCTTATTTTATTTATGCTTTCTCTTATCGGAACTACTATTACATTTACCTTCAGAAGAGAAAGCTTCCTGCGTTTGTAACTGGTTAAGACTGAAGGACAAAGAGACTAAGAGATAAAATCCAGTCAGTAGAGATGCTCACCTAAAAGCTAGGCAGAGGTTTAAGCTCTTGGCCTGAGGATGGATACAAAGCCAAGAACTTGGCAAAAAGCCTGCATATGTAGTCAAGCCTGCGGAGATACAAGATGTCTCAGGAAAAAAATTAATCAAGAAGCCACTAAGGAACAGCCTGCAGAAAACAGGCAAAAGCTCCCTGAATACCTGCCCCTTTGCGAAGATTAAGCACTGGAACTGGGGCAGCAAAAGACCAGCACTGCTTTGGATATGAATGTTAAGAGGACTTGCACAGAGAGGTGCTTCTCAGTCTGAAAGAACGCGTGGTCCAGCTGATGTGGACCACACTGATTTTTCACAGGTGCCCAGGCCACGCTCATCACACTTCAGATTTGGTGTGTTCGAGCTGGACCTCTGTGTGTGCTGTGAAGAGCAGTGGGCACTTTTTGTTTTGGGGAAACAGATTCCCGTGGACTTACCTGTCGACAAGCAAACAAGACGGGACCTGTGGCTAATCCAAGCTTGAGATCTGCTGCTGCTGGTTTCCCCAGACGGTCGGCACACGATGTAAAATCCAGCACATCATCTATGAGCTGGAAAGACAGAAACATACAGATCAGTTTAAAAGTTTTGGGTTTTTAACGAGAACTAAGTACAGAATAATCCTTGTTAAGGTTTACAGAAAGGATTACGACAGCCCACTTTGATTTCTAACGCAGTTTGGAAAAGTTTGTATTTTAGATTCCCTTTAGTTCAAACAAAAGTACTACCTGAAAAGCTATGCCAACGTTTTTTCCATACTGGTATGCAATTTCATGAACTTTGGGATCAGGGCAGCCTAGAATTGAAACCTGAAAAGAAAAAAAATCCCAAGTAAATAGAAAGCTTTAGTTAGCATCCACTTTTGTTCCCTGACCATAGGTGTGACACAGCAAGCACTGACAGTGAGGGTCAGGGAAAGGAAATGAGGTGACTCGGGAGCGCGTTCCTGCTTATCTCTGTTCATGGATACACACAAATAGCCAAGCTTATTAGAAAACAAGGCTGAACAGCAGTGCGGTATTAAAAATATATTCAAGTCTGGAAAGAGATTAGCTTTATTAAATATTTATCAGACTGAGAAATTATAATGCACAGATGAAGAGAGAAGAAATGTGGATGCACTGCACATGCAGGCCAGGAGTCTACTATACAATCCAGTGACAGAGGAATTCAATTTATTACATATATAAATCAGCCAGGGCATAATTGGAGGTCAGACAACAGATAAATGACATTACATGCCTCATAAAAGATCGACAAAACTGGATGTGTTGCACTCAGTATAGAAGAGACAGTTGAGATAAGATTATTTTTAAGGGTGATGTTAACTGTAACTGAATTGCTCAGGAAGATGAGCAGACAGGCTTGCAGACAAAGGTATCAAGGGATAATTAGTGGCAAAGACAAGACAGTGAATGATGGAAGTACACTGGGCTAGACAAAAGTATCACTAAACTGAGAAAAAGAAAACATTTTAACTGAGTGCAGATAAAGGAACTGACTACTTGAGAGACAAGTTTTGCTGAATAAACTCCACACAGCTAAAACACAGGACACAAACTAAGACTTGAGAACTAGTATCTTGTGTCAAAGTAAGGGCACTTAGGCTTCTGCATTTATGTATTGATTATACACTTTGAAAAGTGAGGTTGGTTATATTTAAATACTCAGATTTATTTCAGCCTTCAGTAAAGCAGTTAGGAACAGGGGGCAAAAAAATCCATCCTGGTTTACTGCAGACATTCCAAATCTGCTGTGCCTCATGAGAGAGGAGTGAAGATACATTTTACTTGGTGTAAGACTAAGAATACATGCTAGGAAAACCACAAAACATAAAGATGTGTGTGTATATGTATACACACACACACACACACACAAAATTCTTCTTAAAGACTATGTAAGGCAGGATCATTAGAAAAAAAATAAACAAAAAACCCCACACCAAAACTAAAAACAAGTCTGGTAGTGGCTTTGAAGGTGAATATGAAGATGGAAATAAGAAACATCATATCCTAATAAATGCAACGCAACTTGCACAAGATTGGAGACTATTTCATGCACCAGTGCATTTTGTAACTGAGCATCAGAAGGCTTCCCAGTCATAACCTGCATACATGGATAACAGTTAAAACCCAGAGGAATCTGGGTGCCCGAGGCATTAACAGCATCTCCCATTTTCCAATTTCATTTAAAAGAGGAGGACAGTATTGCAGAAAAATAATGCTGTTTATGTGTAATCATACAAAATCCTGAAGGCTATTAAAACAGTGAACTGGAAACATGAGACATTTAAACAGATGTTGCTAGGGACTATCAAATGAGAACATTTTGCCCTTTTATCCTCCTTTTGATGCTTGTCTCTTAAATAGTAGTATTTGCCCCAAAGTACTAACATCTACTGCTGTACCATGCCTAGCAAACTTTACGTTGCTTCTGTAATATAAACCAAATATTATCAGAAAAGCAGGGGGACTGCATCTGTTTTCCCTACCACATTCCATGTGAATAACTGAAACAGGGAATTCAGCAGAACAATGACAAAATCCTGGTTAATGGCAAAGGGTCACAGTGGGCACACGGTGGCAGATGGGGAGAGGAAGAGCCATGTAAAGAGAAAAGCTTTCTCATTTAATCTGAAAGGTCAGAGCAGAGCTATTCCTGTCGGCAGGCAGTTTTCTGGGGACACAGACATTCCCTATCCATGTGAAGAATCACAGCAGTACGTGTGCATTTGGAAAACGGGAGGGTGACTTACAGAATGTAACACAAAATCTCTCCATGCAAAATTAATTCTTGCATCTTTGCAAGAGAAAGCCCTCATCGCTCCTATTCAGGCTATGAACATTTCTGAAGACAAAAAAAATTAAAAATCCAGATTGATCTGCCCATCACAGCTCAAGTGAGCAATTCCCTGACCATGACCACATCACAATCCTGTAACACGACTGGGTTTTGTCTACCAGGGGGTTCCTTCAGGAGCCAATTTCTCAAACTGCTCTGGGGTTACTGCCCCCATCCGGACACTCGCTGGGGTGCAGGCAGGCAGCCCCGTCCCAGCCTGCCTGGCACTCAGAGTGATGGAGCGTAATGGCATCCATTTACAAATACAGATCGGGATAACAATGTCGATATGATGATACATGTGTAAAAGATAAAGCTCCATCCTATAGCTCCCCTTCTATGACTGGCTGATTGCAAATTTAATCTTGCAAGAATGCAGGCTTGTCTTCCACTAAATTATGATGAAAAAATCCTCCCTAATAACAAGTGGAACAAACCCTTCAGAAAGGTTCTTTGAATTCAGCAGAGCAAGTCAATCTGCTTGGCATGATTTCAAACACACTTTTTAAAAATAAAAAATTGTTTCCATTATTTTATGTTACATGAGAGACTATAAACCAATCTTGCCTCTTTACTGAGTTTCACATCCATCAAATCTATAATCAGCTCTGGGTAGATAGATCCGACTCGGTTATTTATCACATGAGAATATGGCAGCTGGAGGTGAAAGCATTTGCACATCTATACCAGTGCCCTGTAGGTCAGAGAGGAAAACCTGCTGCTGGGCAGGGTATGCTTGTATAATGGTACAAGACACATTTGCTTGCACACTCCTAGTTTTGTGGACACTGTGGAAAGAAAAAGGCTCCAAAATCATCCCCTTTTCCAGTCTTACTCCTCCATGCCCCTATCCTGAAGCAGTCAGGATCCTGCCTTCTTATTTGTGGCTCACCCACTGCTGCTTTTCCAGTCAGGAGCATCGTTCCTCTTTCCAGTGGAACCACAGAACTGTTTAGGTTGGAAGGGAACTCCAGAAGTTATTTGGTCCAGTCACCTGCTCCAAGCAGAGCCTGCTTCACAGATTAGGGCTGCATCCAGTTGAGTTCTGAGCACCTCTGAGGCAAAGATCCCACACCCTGTCTGGGCAACCTGTTCCAGTGTTTGACCAATGTCATGGAGAAAATTTTCCCAGTAGCTAACTGAATTTTTCACGGTACAACTTGTCCTTCCACTGCGCATCTCTCCATCCTCTCTGCGCCCTCCCATTACCTACCTGGAGACAAGAGGATTCTCCCTTGGCTTTCTCTGCTCCAGACTAAAACCAGATCTTGACGTATCATTTTCTGGTGGCCCTTCACTGAATTCACTCCACAATGTGATGTCTGCCTTCCATGAGGGAGCCCAGCCTTGAGGTCTCATGTGTGCTGAACAGAGGAAAGCAGTCACTTCCCTGGATGTGCTGGTAGTGATGCAGCCTGGTATGTGCTTGTGCTTCCCTGCTCCAGGACACACGGCTGACTCTTCCTCCAGGCTCTTCAAATCCTTTTTGGTAACTGCTCCTGGGAAGGGGGCTATGAAGGCCTACCCAGGAGAGGAAGATGTCCACCCAGCAAAAGCCTGCCCCTCAGCAGACAGCTATCTTGTCCTGAGTCTACATTATCAAGCATTGGACCCATTCTTAAGTAATTAATATTTTAATATGTTAATCAAGTACTTGTTTATGAAGAATTGTACTTTTACAGAAATTAAGATTATCTGCTTGAATATCTGTGATATATATACACACACACACATATATATATATATACACACACACATATATACACACACACACACTCTAAACATTTTCATAGCAAACATTATGAAGAAGAAATACCCCCAAAAGAGTTACTGTATTTTAGATAATAATTAAGGAAATTTACTGGCTGACCATAATATCTGATGCTATTACCCCACATCTGTCATTGGACTTTAATGCAGTCCACATCCCCAGTTGGGCTGGGGGGATCAATTTAGGTGGTGTTGGTCAGAGGTCTTACTTTCCTAGACACCAGTTCCACACCCAGCTGGGTTTTTCTGATGCAGCCTATGCACACACCACACCATGAAGCAGTTAAAGTGGGAGCTCACAGGAAGATCCAGAACTGCAGAGTTGTCCTTTTCTTCAGTCCCTAAGGCAGAACTTCCATGCACAGCCTTGCCTTACACAAGGAGGCTGCGTGCTTTCTTCTAATAGAGAAATCAAGAATCTCCAGTGCAACTTTACACTTCTCTCAAAACAAGCAGGATTTAATCCCTTTTCTGAAAGTATGCTGTGCAAACTATAAACAGCTTTATGAGGGCTAGGAATTCACATTACAAAAAAAGAAAGAGAACCTGCTCAGCTTATTTTGCTTGTCTGATGACTAATAGAAATTCCACTTCAGCTTTATTGTTTCTGAATTCTTGAACCTAAGTCACCTCTTACGTTTCTCTGAAAATGCCTTTCAGTAAATAAGGCTTTGGTGACCCTCTGGGCCATTTGCCACCATTTCCTTTTGCAATGTGTTACTTTGACTGCGACTTTGGTAACATTCCCCATGCAGAACTATTGTAGAAATTAACTGGAGACTTGGACGGCTCTAACATCTTGAACAGCCTGTTCTGTCCATAAAAGCGTATTTTGCTAAGTTAAAGGACTTCTGGCGATGCAGAGTGTATCTAATACAGTGACTAGACCATATCAGACCATCTATTCTCTTGTTTAGATATCTCCAGGAACACTCCACTCATCTGTCTCTAAGGCATGACACTGCAGAATTCTAAGATGCCACCTGAACTTGTCTGACATCTTCTTTTCAGATGATACTTTAATCTTATTTATGCACAGAAACAAATCACTGTCCTTTCCTATCATTAACAAGAACTGGACTGCTTCTAATGACACACAGGCCTGGTTGTAACAAATGTTCTGGAAACAATCTCCCTTCTTAGCTTTGTCTCTGAAAACAACATGTGAATGCTCTTGATTCCCCAACCAAATTTCATTTCAAGCTAGAACTGATGATCCTGCTTAGCATTTTCGCTACAAAACTCCCTTCTGATTCCAACCTTTTCCTTAGTAGCCAAAACCATCTAAACAACAAAAAAAGCCCAACATCCTCTACGGCTGAAAAACTAAATCCCAAACAAAACAAACAAACAAAACAATCCCTTTTCACTGCTATCAGTAGAGCTACGCTAATCCATGCAGAAAGAAACGGAGGGAGACATAGATACAACACAAGTAATTGCTACGGTGTGCAATAGGTATGGTTTTGCCGTAAAGACAAACCTCTCTCTCATTTTTCCTTTATAACACAAATTTTACTGCATATGAAATTCCAGCAATTTGGCAATGGAACTACTCAGAACAACCACTAGAAGAAAAGCAGCCCAACACCCCCTTCTCCAGCATCACAGCCACAATCTGGGGGGAAGTGCTTAAATCCTTAACTCTTGTGAGTTACGAAAAGGAAAAAAAACCCAAAATACCACATTAGTAAGGAGAATGCACCCAGTGGGAAGGGGATTTCTTCTTCTATCTGTGAAGGTTCTTTTAGGAAGACTGCCAAAGTGAATATAGAAACTTGGTTTTTATTGGGGTAGCAGAATAATGTGATGCTCCTTACCAGTCCAATCACCCACTAATATAAATGAAGAATGGCAAAGGGGGATTCTTGCCAGGGTCATATTGCCATTAATATGAGTAATCCAGAAGATTTAATTTCTTTCCTCCAACTAAAATGGAAGTATTTTCCCTCTCCACAAAATCTGCATATCTCATTCTATATGATCCTTCTGATTTAAGCAATTTCCAATTGCTGCCTATTACACAAATGTACCAGTGGTCTGAGAATAAAGGAGGATGGCTAACACTAGCAGATTTTCAGTCTGATTCTCTTAGAATAGCATACACCAGCTAAACCGCCTGTACTGGAAAAAAAGAAAAGAAAACGAAAAAAAACGCAAAATCAAACTGGACCAAAAACCCACCAGAAACAAACAACTCTTTTGAGGTGAGATTACTGCCCACCTTCTCCATTTTCTGCACTAAAACTAAACATGTTTTTTGAATCAGATCTTTTTGTAATGAAGTAACAGAACTGAGTGACAGACAGGGTTGGATATAGCAACTGATAATTAAAAACCCTAGACAAATCCAGAAGTACTGCTTCTGTTCTTTTACAATGTGATGTAGAGAATATACAATTAGTTGTTTCCCCTGCTGTTATAATTTAAGGTCCCATTCAGAACCAATGAGTGGGACCAGATGTCAAAGAAGAGTTAAAATCAAGTTATAGGCGCAAGAATTATCAACTTAGATTAAAAACACTGTCTCAAAGTTGCAGAATTTCATAAATTAAAGGCTGCCACTGTGAAGCTTATTTTGATTCAAGTGAGGATAACAGTAAATCCGTGTATGAATATAAAACAGAAAAGTGAAAACCAATATTGGAGGCTACACAGCTGAACTGTGGCCTGTAACTAGTGGAG
>NW_010170330.1:2122-5642 GCF_000695765.1 Mesitornis unicolor | reverse complement strand
TCCAACCTTAATGATTCTATGATTCTGTGATAATATTATATGGAATTTACACAGCACAAGGCATTAGCTTTGAATATTTGTCTTGAAACACTTGAAGAGTTTCTTAATGAACATCACCAAGACGTTATGTTAGAATATTCTTTCTTGTTTTAAAAAAGGGACAAATTGTGTTTGGTTATTTTCTTTTTCATTTGTTGGCAGCTGCACACCAATGGTGCAAATCCAGTATGTAAAATGACTCTGGCATCTTCCATAAATTAGTTGCAATTTTCCAAAGAGACAGTTCTAGCATATCAGTTGGCTTACAAAAATTAGCATTTCTCTACCCATTAGTGCTATTACCTTTTGCATAGCTGGTAATGATATTAAGCTTGTCTACTTGATGAGCATATACATGACTAATTCTCTGAGATGGGTTATATGTTAATTTTCAAATGTTTCTGTACCATCTATCTTTGTTGAGAAGGTGCCTGATTAATAATACTGTATTTCAATACAAGCTACAAGGAGGAGTGTTTATATTTAATAGGCAATAGCATTAATTTAAAGTTAGGGAAGGACAAGTAATCAAATTGAATAACAGAGATTCTACATGCAAGGTGTCATCCTACCTCCACATTCTTTACGCACATTCAGTTTAGTTTATATTGGTAGCATTTCCAACCCCTTGAATAATCCAGGGTTGGTAGGGCAAAAATCATGGCTTAAAGCCACCATATCCCATGTTCCCTATCACGTGCAAGTTTGGTGACTCAACACTGACTCCTAACTTGTGTTGTCCATAAGAAGGTATACAGCAGTCCATTTTCTTAAAAGAACAGTATTCTATATCCATATTTATAGCCATGTGTCAAGTCTTGTTCCCCTAGGAATTTGCGATGGTATTGCCACTGGCTTCAGCGATGACGTGATTTGCCTGTTTGATGTGTAAACTTGGCTGGTCACTACTATCCCAGGTCAGGAAAGCATTTAAATGGGTTGAACTTACTGCATGTTTGTATAAAGATGCTTCCATTAATCTGGAGGCAAGACCTTTCATTTTCTAAACTCATACACATGAACAGATATGGAGCTTCAGTGGAATATTCATGACCTTCAGATAAGAAAGTGTTAAGTGACTGCAGGACCAGGACACAAAGCACTGACCTTTTGATCAGAATGAAAGCACCTTCAGAGTATCTTATGAAAGCAGTTTGATTTAATATCTACTCTGTCCTCAGTTATATTTTCATTATTTTCTATAGACATTGTAAGTAAATAAATGTAAGTTTTCCCTGCAAACTACACAATGAACCTAGTGAAATGTGCGAGCTCGATATTGCATTAGCACTACTGCATTCACTTTCAGAGGCAAATATATGATTAACCTTTCTGAATGACATGGTAGTGTTTGTGCATGATATGACACAGGCACAATGACTGGCGAGAACCTTCTGGGTGGCACATTTCCTCAAAGTCGGGTCAGTTGGTTTCCTGGGAGTAGTGATGCAGGATTTGTTCATGTATAAATTGCCTTAGAGAAGAACCATCATACTTGAAACTGTTGACTCTGGTATGAATTCAGCTGAGGCCCTTTACTTTGAGCCCTTCTGTGCAAACTACTGCGTTTGTTGGCTGACTTTGTTAGCTGTGCTTTGATGAATCTTGAAGGGAGCAGGGAGAACAGGAAAGAGGACTGGAAGACTTATTACATACTTGCTTCCTCAACCTATTCTATAGAAACAGGAACAGCTAACTTTAATAGACAAGAGTACTTCTACCAAAACTTAAGATTTTGGGAAGGTTATTTTAATCACAAAGGATCAGCTACTTGGCAGTAGCATTTCTATACCACTTGGTTCTTGTACAATCTCAGAATTTGTTGTGCTAATGCACAGTCTTCATTTCTAAAAATGAACTTACATTATGAGAAAACTCAAGTGCTTTTGTTGATTTATCACAAAAAATGAGTATCAAATTCTCTATTTGAAAATATCTATGCATATCACAAAAAGACATTGTACGGGATCGGGCTGGGAACTTTCTTCATAGAAGCCTGTATGGTGCTGTGTTTTAGATCTGTGGCTAAAACAGTGTTGATAACACAACAATGTTTTGGCCATTGCTGAAAAGTGTTTGCATAACATGGAGGCTTTCTCTCTTTTTCCTCACTCTGCCTGCCTGCCTGCCTGGCACCCCAATCCCCATCCCCTGCAGGGAATAGGCTGGGGCAAGTATTTGGGAGGAGACACAGCTGGGAGAGTTGACCCAAATTGACCAAAGAGATATTCCATGCTATATAAAGTCAAGCTCAGCAATAAAACATGGGAGCTTGGTCTTTCCAAAGTAGCTGTTGCTTTGAGACTGCCTGGGTGCTAGACTGCTGGTGGGAGGTGGTGAGTGATTGCTTCTCCATCACTTCCTTTTTTTTTTTCCCTCCCTTTCCTTCACTTAATAAACTGTCTTTTTCTTAACCTGTTTTTCCTTGCTTTTTGTCTTCCAATTTGTCCCCCATCCTGCTGTGAGGGGAGCGAGCAAGCAGCTGGTGGGTTGACCTCATTAATGTTTATAAATATGTAAAGGGTGAGTGTCAGGAGGAAGGAGCCAGGCTCTTCTCTGTGATGTCAAATGATAGGACAAGGGGCAATGGATGCAAGCTGGAGCATAGGAGGTTCCATGTGAACATAAGGAAAAACTTTTTTACTGTAAGGGTGACAGAGCAATGGAACAGGCTGCTCAGGGAGGTTGTGGAGTCTCCTTCTCTGGAGACATTCAAAACCCACCTGGACGCGTTCCTGTGTGACCTAGTCTAGGTGATCCTGCTCTGGCAGGAGGGTTGGACTAGATGATCTTTCGAGGTCCCTTTCAACTCCTAACATTCTGTGATTCTGTTTAGTTGATGGCCAGGGTCAACCCACTGCAGACATATAGACATCTATGAACATCAAGTTCAGTAGGACTTTTACCTCTTCTTAATTTAATTAATCTTTTAATTAATTAATTTCCAGATTTTAAGACTCTCAAAAAACACTGCTTGACTTTAACACAAACCAAATGCATATCTTCACATACAGAATTCAAGCAGCCCTTCCACAACTTAAAAAACCTAATGACAACTAATGACTACTAGACAGTGCTACATATCAGAAAAAGAGATATTTCTAAAGCACCATAACCTAAGAACAATACACAGTGTGGGATCTGCAGTGTGATTTAGAAGTCACTTTCAGCAACAGCAATGCTACCACACACACAGACACACACCCCCACCCACATTGGCAAGATAGAGGCATGACACAATTTATCTGTTTTCTTCTCTATAGATATCTGAAAACACTCTTCTTGACACACAACTGGAAGAGCAGAAAAAGCAATGAGGAGGAAAAAAGGACAGGTAAAGAGATAGCAGCAGCCTGCACATAGAGGAGAGAGTGTCTTACCCTGGCTGGCCAATGGGGATAACCTTTCATCTTAGCAAAGATCAAGTCCCCGGGTTTGAAATCTCGGCTCATGTTTTCACAGCGATGTAATGCCTGTTGCA
>NW_010170330.1:0-1901 GCF_000695765.1 Mesitornis unicolor | reverse complement strand
CATTACCCTCACCACCCACCTTACGGCTACAAGAGGGATACTGAATCCAAGCTTCCAAATAAATCTACACATACACACACGTGCACACATCCCCTCCTAGCGCAGGCATCACCCAACCTCATCTCTGACCCACAGAAATCTCTTTCTGCCCATGCGCAGCACCCCCCAACCTCGTTCCAACTTATATTCACACATTACTTCCTTCCTCTGCTCGTGTTCTCTCACTCCTCTTCCCCACGCAAGCAACACCACACACATTCATATGATACGAACTTTTTATAATATACATAAATACGAAAGAGAGAGATATACACACCTCTCCACTAAAGCTTCCCCGAGGCCAACAGTGCTCCCGCCGTACTATCTGCCCCAACCCCACACGTATGCGCATGCGCGAGAACCCAGAACGGGAAGAGGGGCGGAGAAACAAAATTTTGCTTGCCCTTCCCCCATAGTTTCAACCATTGCGGTCTACTCTCTACCACATTCATGTCCAATCCCACAGTTCACTTCAGCCTGCGGTAGAAAATACCACTATGCTCCCCCTCTCTCTCTAGAAAGCTTGTTGATACTAACCAGAGAGAAAAGAAAAACAAACAAGCAAGCAAAAACTAAAGGAGAAAGAAAAAATAAGCAAGCCCTGCTGAAAGAAGCTTAAGGCAAAAGAGGGAAAGAAGTGATAATTCTTCCTGCGTTAGAGAAGGAAAAGAGACCCTAATTTGTATTCTCACCCTCTAGAGCAGATGAAATAGTTCATTCCTCCTTTCGCGGCTGCTGCTTGGGGAGGGGGGGAGGAGGGAATATGGTATCTGTCACAGTTGGGAATAGGGAAAAGAGAAGCACTTCTGCAGAGGAGGCAGTAGCAGCTGTGTTCAGGTAAGGTGAAAGGAATAGACAGATGGTCAGCATGTACTAAGTTCTGCAATGTTCATCTAGTAACTTCACCATTCCAGACAGTGGCTGTGACATACTGGCCTTAGCAAGTTTGACCTGCTTGTGCAAGCAGTTACCTGAGAGGGAGCTGCCCCCGGACAGAAGCCCGCAGGCAGCTCCTGGCAAAAGCTGTGCAGAAACAGAGAGTAAAGTCTGCTGAGAAGCCTGATCCTGGACTGCCAGGGGCGAGGTAAAGATTTGTTCTGGCTGAGGAGGCTTGATCTTGTCTTCAGGAGCCTGTGTCATTTCTTCCCTTAGGTACACAAAGCTGTGTTCCCTATTTGCCACCTATGAAGGGCAATGGTTATTGCTAGTGATAGTTCAGGTTGGCAATTCACCTCTACTTTGCAAGTACACTTTTGGAGCACTGAGGAAAAAAAGTAACAGATGGTTCTGTCACCAAAAAAACGGGATGGAAAGAACTTATCGACACCAATGTAATGCAGATAAGCAGACACTTCTTTATTACGGCCGGGTGCAAAGGGGAATAGTTTCACCAACAATGCACACCTTGCCTGGTGTGTTTACACATTATAAAGGATACATACATGCATAAGCATACAATTTCCCATATCTAATAAAAATAACTCCTCCTACTCCTGATCATGCGCAGTGTGTACAGAAATTGAGTCTGGGGTGGCTCTGTAGACCCTCCAATGCCCTTGGGTCAAACACTTGACTAGAAAAGCTGAATGCCCTGTTTCATATAACAAAGGTTTAAGGCTCCAGTAAACTTTAATGCAATAAATTTTCATCCTTGATTCAATTTACAGAATGAGGTATTGTTGGTGATCGCTGGATTGGTTGCTTGGTTGTTTGGTTATACCTTTAGTAGATGTACTTTTAGTAGATGTACTTTTAGTGGATTAAAAAAAACCCCTGTCACTAAAATAGGGCCTGGACTGTGCATAGGTTAATTAGCAACTTTAACATTTCAAAAAGAGATTTTTACTTTTATTTTTCCTATA
>NW_010170329.1:0-921 GCF_000695765.1 Mesitornis unicolor | reverse complement strand
CAATCCCTAACTTTCTGTGATTCTGTGATAAAGAGTAATTGCTACAGAAAATAGTAGTGGACTGAACGAAGATGATCCGATTAAATACAGTGATCATGAAGGATCAGTTCCTCAGTTTCAGTATGCTTTTTGGTCAAAAGTAGGAAATTCATTTAACACTAGTGTTTTAAAACGAAAAATGAAACAAGCCTAAAACAAGAAAAAAGCTCTAGGCTGTCAATTGCTCTAGGGTTGCCCAGACTGAGAGTCATCAGTTTCAGAAAGCAAGAGACCAAGTTATCTGCCATAGTATGGTGATTATAACATTAATGTCTATTACAGGAAAACAATGCGGGGAAGATCATGAGGTTGTTTCTCAACATTGACTAATAAATTATCATGAATGAGGATCAGTCTGACTCATAGTTTAAACAGGTTTCGGTAATGTCCTGTGCACCAGGCGACTTGTGGGGGTTGCAGGAGCAACTCAGCCTTAGATTGCCTTGAGGCCCTGTCTCTGCAGAGATGACCTGTGGGAAGCTGTGTAGATAGCTCAGCCCTGAGTTGTCTGGTAAGCAGGAAACTAAACAGGGCAGTATTGCATCATTCAAAGAACCGAAACCTGAGCTGAGCCTTGAAATTCCCCAACAAATAGTATGCCCTGAGTCCCAATCAAACCACTATTAAATTGGTGGAAAGTAAAACACAGTAAGCTGGAGGATGTCTCTCTGACCCCAAGGGACCAAACGATACAAAGATATGCAAGAGACAGAGCATACAGAAGGGAACAACATCCATGAATAAGCAAAGATAAAGACAGACACTGTGGAAGAAACAACCACCCAGATGGTCTAATCTACTCGGACATGCCGCTGCCTGCTCTCCTGTACACCAGGGATAAAAACCCCAAGATTCACACAGAATCACAGAATCACTCGGTTG
>NW_010170328.1:38744-43884 GCF_000695765.1 Mesitornis unicolor | reverse complement strand
GAGGGGAGCGGAGGCGGCAGCGGGGTTTCGTTTTCCCTTCCTCGCCCCCGGAGCGAGAGGAGCCAGGTCTTGTTTCCAGCAGCGAAATAACGGCGAAGACGTCTCCTTGGCCGCAGCCGGTGGAGTGCGGGGTGGTTCTCGCCATGTGTCTCTTGTTCCTGCACAGATGTAACCTGTTTAAGCCGGGCCTGTTTCAGCACAAGCCAGCGGCTCTCTGCAGTGATGCAAACTTTAGGATGCGGGCTGCGTAGTTTGCTTTTCGAATGGCCTTTACAAGATGAATGAGCAAATGATGGGAGTGTGTTTTCTGTTGCCAGTGCTGGATGCTGCAGCTCCAGAACAAACTTGTTTCCAATATTTGTATGGTCCTATTGTCTAACTCCTTAAAAACAAAAAGGGGCAGGCGATATGTTAAAATAAGTTGGCAAAAGCTGCCCCACCCAGAAGGCATGTGGAAATAAGAAAAAACAGATTGTGCTGTCACATACCCGCAAAGAAGTGAATTGATACACTGTATTAACAGTGCCAGGCATGCAATAAGGCTGTCACTTTCAGATCATGTCTTGGTTGTGGTCCCACTGTATGCTTATGCCTTAATAGTATTTTATGGAAAGAGGCTGTACATGGAAATAATGTTTGGAGCAGCGTTACGCAGCACAGTCTTGCAATGAAGTGACCACCTGGGACCAGCATGGGGCACGTTCTCAGTTCACTGTGGATGTGGGACATCCACGGTGCCAATGCTGAGTGTGTTCTGTAGTGTACTTTTTCGTTCCTCCTCACCTGACAGAAACTTGTGTGTACAGAAACTCCATTTTTTTGCAGAGAAGGAATGAGTCCTGTCAAGGAGAGACTTGAAGTGGCACACATCTGTTACGTCTTTGGTTGGTGGTGGTTTTTCTTTTCCTCTCTCTTTGCTTCTATGAGACCTTATAGAAATTTTGGGCAGTTAGGTGGGCAGCTAGTGCAGGCTTTATCTTTCATATAGTAAATAATAATAAAACTTATTTTTTTTTCACTTGTTGTTAATTGCATGGGTATATCTGAGGAGATGAGGCTTCTGTGGTTTTTTTAGTGACAGGTTTCAGTGTCTTCAGGCTGCTCAGTTTTCTGGTTAGTTGTGTCTGTTGGCAGTGCTGGCTTTGACCAGTAAGGAAATGATAGAGGGTGGCTTGGAAGCAGTACAGTGGATCAAAGTCTGGTGCCTACATTGTTGTCAGACTTGCTTTTTCTTTTTTTCCTCTTCCTGTCCTAATTCTCAAGAAACACCAGGTGGGGGAAAAGTTTACTAGCAAGATGCTGATAAGAAGTGGTCGCATAAAGAAAGTGACTGTAGGTGGGTGTGCAAAATGCTGATTGTTCGTGTGAGCTGGAGGAAATCCAGGCAGAAATCCAGGCAATCAGGAGTCTGCTGCTGCTCCTGTGCCTGGAGTGTGTTCACATTAACAAGAAGACTGAGTAATACTGGCATCCAAGTCAGATGGATGGGCTGAGTGGTCTCTTATGTGGGACTGGGGCCCAGTGTGCCATGGAGATAGTGGGAAATGGGCAGAAACTAGTGAGTAAAAGAAAGTAATGGTTGGTAGCTGAAGCATGTGAACGTTATATTGTGGAGTATGTTTAGAGAACTTGCTTGTTAGTTTAGCTGCGGAAATTAGGAGCTGTATAAATTGGTGAAAGGATGTCATTATAGCCAAGAAGTGCTGAGATAGGTGAGGTTTGGTTTGCTTTGCTTTTCAGTGAGAATCTATGAAGAAATATTTGTGACCTGCAGAAATACTACTTTCTCTGAGTTAAAGCTTCTCTTTCACCTTTAATTTTGGGGAAACTAAGGGAGTTGGAGATCTTCAATCCTAATCTCTCTGTCAGCATGAGCTCCTGAAACTGGTGTTATCTGGAAAGTTTTAAAAGGTGCCCCAAAGTGAGACTCCATGAGCTCTGTTGGCAAGACAGTTAAAAAACATACAGAAATTGTTATTAATCATAACGGCTACTCTGGAGGAGATACTATGTGCTGATGAGCTGACCTTTTTGTGAAGCTTCTAGGTGTGACTTTTTTGCATTTTATTGCATATAAATTAAACTGAAGCTGGTGGTGCTGGAAGAAAATCCAGTACAATGTGTCTTTTTGAGGACAATGCAGAGGCAATAAATAGTAGTCTTACATAAACATTTGATGGAGCTCACTGAGGTACTGTGAACAATAAATAAGGTGAGGTTTTGGGGGGTTTTGTTTATTTTTGGCTTTAAAACAAATAGTCCTTAGTGATCAGGAATCTTTCAGCTAGATATAGAGGTTCTAGACCAGAAAAGCCTTTTGTGCCTTCCCCAGCCCCAATGAGGAATCATAAAGTATAACCGCACTGGCTGTAGGAATTGACAGTGGAAGTCTTTAAACTATGCTTTCCTGATTATGTGTTGTACGACTGTCAATCCCCAGTCTTCTGTTGAACCTTCTTTTTTTGCTGGGGTAGCTTGGTAGAGACTTACTCTGATACCCAAATCAGAGCCCATGTTGAAGTGAGATGGGATTTCTTAAATTTGTAAGACTGCATACTTCTCTAGTAATATCTGTACAACATAATACTATAGACCAGAGTATCTGGGTTTTTTTTTTCTGGAAAGGGTGTGGAGGGAAAAGACATCAGAGAAAGGCTCCTTCTCTTGCTGTTTCAGTTGAGAAGCAGTATTTCTTTGCTCTCGACTGCTAGTGGTCTACAAACCTGCAGAGACTCTTAGACACTGTAACACAGGCTGTGAGATGACAGTAAGCTTATTAAATAAAACAAACAAATGAAAATTAACTGCATAAAATCGGTATATGTTTCTAATGTTCAGCCTAACTTTTTTTGTTTATGGCTGTGGTGACACTGCACAAGATACTTGGATGATTCTAAAATGGATAAAAATTGAGAATTTGGTTGGAAGACATTCCTGTCTTTAAAAGGGAGACATGCTCCTCTTTAGCTTATGTTATAACCTTTACAATTTCACCCTCTTGGTTAGATCCTCAGGGCTCAGAAGAAATTTTGGCTGTGAGTTATTGGCACGTCTCTCAGAAATCATGGGCTTTGCTACATTTCAGCAAGTCACACACTTTCCCTTAAACCTAGGCGTAGTGCTTAGAAGGGGCCCTCTGTTTCTGAGGGGCCCCAGGCAGAGCAGTGCTGTTCTGTGGTGAGGGCTTTGTCTCCCTTCCTCCCTCCAACAGAGAGAGATGGTCCCAAGCTGGCCCTGCGGCATCCTTAGTGCAGGTTACTGGCTCCACAGCCTACTTTGAATGTGCAAAAGAAAACGTGAAGGTGACTGTCAGCCCTCCATGCATACAGGAGACAGAAAGAATACCTGGAAATCGTATCTCAAGACAGGAGCAATTCCTCTTGTTTCCTTCTGTTTAAGGTGGATGTATGCAAGTGGAGGACTTGCTTTTGCTGTTGCTTGTCCTCTGAGGTCCTGTTTTCTGAGCTTTAATGTTGCAGCAGCTCTTAGTTTGTGTAATAGGACATGTATTTCTGTTAATTGTGAATACCATTAGGCATCTGGCATTAATAATGAGAGGTCAAACTATGACTGTGATTAGCAGATCTAATTTAGCCTGGATGAGGACTTCTTATTGGCTATTTAACTGAATTACAGAAAGATATTTTTGTGATTGTTTCCTGTATTATACCTATATTTCCTACTGCAGACTGTTTTGGCTGCAACTGATGGTAGCTGCCAGGTTCTGCTGCAGAAACCAGCTGATGACATCACAAGCGATTCAGTAACAACTCACAAGTAGTTGAACTTTGACTTTACCTGTTCTCTTTAGCTGACTGACTTAACAAAATGTGAGGGGTCATCTTTCGGAACCAAACTAGTCAGTGAGTCCAGTGACTAAGCCCAGGTGGTATTGGGTGTGTGTACAGACGTGTTTTTAAATAAATGAGCTAAAAGTGTTAGAGAAAGCTTTTACCATTCCTCAAAGGGTGCCCCAAGTGCTTTAGCTTCTTAAGCTTAGAAGAATCTTATTGTACAACTGATATTTAAAAAAAAAAAATAATTTTTTTTCCCTCATAATTTTACGTGAATAAATAATAGTGATATTTCTTCAATTAAGATGGACAGTGACATGCATGTGAATCTTCTGCAGTAGCAGTAAGCAAGCTTCTCTTGTTGGAAGGGGTGTAGGTTTGTATTGTCAGTGCTTTTGGAGGGGCAGGAACAGCTAGCCATTTACTTCTGAAGTTGGGATTTAAAAGTTTACATATGGTATGGTCTACTTAAGAGTCCATCAACACTCAAAATGTCGTCTTTCTGTTGGAGCACTTCTGAAGACAGTCTATAGTCAGTTCCCTGCAGCTGACGATCCCTCTGAGGAATACTTTTCTCAAAGTAAAGCTTAGTGTTGTACTTTCTCTTAGCAATGCTAGAGGTGACTCCAGTGTAAATGCTTACATAAAGGAAGATTACTGAGAGATGTCCACACAGCCAGAAATGTCCACATCGCAATATAAATATCTGTATCAAAACAGCTGAAGCACACGGTAGACATTTGTACTTGTCATTGCAGACCGTTTGCCAGGGCCATATGGAATGGCTAAATTAAGGTTCCCTTGAAGTTATACAAGGATATCAAACAAACAAAAAAAAATTGCTTAAAATAGTGTCCCTGTGGATGTATACAATGAACTATCTTATCGCTGGTTTTTCTCGTTTGATAACTTTGTGGCACTATCGCATATATGTGGGAAAATAGATGGTTTACAAGTTCTTAATTTCTAGTTTACTGGCTAATTTACAATGGAGTGAGCACTTTGATGGAAACTGAAGGAAATGGTATGTGGAAGGTGAAAGAGTTCGTTTACCAGTAATTAGTTCTATTCCGGTTAGCTCACCTTCATCCTCTCCCATCTCTCCCACACATTTTTGTGAAGCTGGCTCTTTTGCAGTTGTACTTTCTGGCTTGTCTTTTCCCATCCCGAGTACTTTTCAAAGAACTATCAGTTGTAACGAATATTTCTGCAGAAAAGCCTGTCACATCTTCCTCAAAGCGTTGTACATGATCGTGCTGTAATTCCACCACAGGAAGCTTAAAGCAAATATTATGGTGTCTTGTAATCAAGACAAATGATTTATTTCCTTCGTCTAAATACTGGGG
>NW_010170328.1:34929-38713 GCF_000695765.1 Mesitornis unicolor | reverse complement strand
AGGGAAATGAATATGTATTTCAGAGAATGAGACAGCAAATGAGGCTGGAGGAGCATTTGGATGATTGCCAGTGCTTGTGCTCACCTGTATTTCTAAAGCCACTTTTTTCTTTTTATTAAAGAGGCCTCCGATGAGTTATGTCACCTCTGTGCTCACAGTATATCATTGAGCACTCAAGTACTTGTACTTATATAAAATTTCTGAAACCAGGCAGAAGGTGAGCTTGGCAGCTGAACATCTGTTCCTGTTCACTTGTCGGTTTCTAACATGTACTGGGAGGTGAAGGAGATTCGGGAGAAGGAAGAAGGGGAAAAATAGCCATTTCTGAACAACAGCAAGTAACGCAACGGTGTTAGTTGTTGAACCAATAGTAAGTCTGTAACCCCTCCTGGCTGAAAGAAATAAAAGCAGGCATCCAGTTTCTTTCCAAGATTGTTTTGAGGAGAAAACATGATGGAAAAGTCTGGCAATAAGACTTTCCGAATGCTTGTTTTTTTACAAGTTCAAAACTTTGAAGTTTTCCATAAGAGATGGGAAGATCAAACTTGCAGTGAAATAGCTACAACTTGATCCTGGCTGTTTAAAAAAAAAAAAGGTAAGAAGTGGTCAGATTTGAGCTGGAAAGAACAGACCCTACAGGTATGAAGTTTCAAAAGATGTATTTACATAGCTTTTGTTTGGATTAACTTCTTAAGGGTTGAATATGCTCTCAAGTCTGTCCAAACCACTGGATCAGATTCAAAGGGAAACAAAACATATTATTGCCTGCATGGAAAGTAATGTATTATAGGATTGTTTTGGTACCAGATAATGCTAACAATAGGGGCTCTATTTGCTGTCACAAGCTGCTAGCATGTACTTGGGGCTAATGATGGAACATGCATTCCTGAGAAGTGACTTTTGCTGAAATGAATAAAATAAAGAACCCAAAATGTTTATGTATTGTATCTCAGCCTGCAGAAAGTCCCCAATATGAATTGGGAGAAATTCTTGGGGTTGGTATGCTAAGGACTTGTGTATGTTGGCTAGAGCTGGGTTGTAGTTGAAGTGTTTGTGCTTCGCATACTTGTAAACGTGTGAGGAAGCGATATGCAGAAAGCCAGAGTTTGACTACATGTTATGTGAGTTAGACAGTAGTTACCACTTGAATGTCTAGATGGTACTTATCTTCAGGAGGCTCCAGTTCATAACTGAAGCCTTCCAGTAGCTCTATTAGCAAAAATGAGTAAAAACACATCTGGAATGATATCTGTAGAATGCGTAGATGTGTTTGAATGCATGTTATGGCTAGCTTTTGAGCACCAGTGCTGTTTCTGTTTCTATAAAACAGTCTTAAAAAGTAAATATTGGTTCTTTGCCCTTTCTGTCCCTCCTCTGGTCTTTAAGCTAGTCAACCACATAGGTGAGAATTTCTCAAAGTCCTGGTTTGTTGTTTGTTGCTCTTGTTTTATGTATCCTTGTGTCAAATTGACTGGGATTTCAGGGCTGTGGTCTGGCTTTGATGAGGGTGGTGGTGAACACTTCTGAAACTGGGATTCAAGCAAGCTATCCTCTATATTTAATAACAAAGGGCTATACTTCTGTATTTGGGGAGGCTGCTTCCCTGCCTAAATACAGAAAAAATCTGAGAGCACAAAGTGCCTGGAGATGAGAAATATGGGCTTTGGTGTGCCAAGACCCATGGAGGGCTGCTGGCTGGGAGCCCCTGCAGCTCTGGCTTGAGACATTGCTCAGTGACATTGGCTGGTGTGTTCTGAGCTGCCGTTTTCATGCTCCAGATCTTTGCTGGGTCCGATTGACTGGTGTCGAGCTTGCTTGAGAGCCTAAAATGTAAACTGGAGGAAAGTCATGCCATGCTGATACTTTATTTAAAGCATTTAGCTGACCCATGCTTTGTGAATGGTGTGTGCACTAATAAAGTTAGCTCTTAAGTTGTATAAATAAATTCTACACAGAAATACATGCTTCCTGTAATAAATGTGAAATGACTGAACACTCTTTAAATACTGCTGCTGAATTAAACAGATTTTAATATGATGTCTTGCCAAGTAAGATGTTATATGTCAAGATTTGGAAAAGGGTATAAATTTTAGTAGCTTCTAACAGATAAATGCATATATTTCATTTCCAGAGACTTAGAAGGTTATAACTAATCAGTGACTTACACTGCACATAAATAACTCCAGCTTGATTCAAATGTTTGAAACTCTTAAATGTAGGAATAATTAAATAGAAAAGGATTATCTCTAAAACCAAAGTAGCAGAATATCAAAGGAAGACATTGCTGATATCTGCTTAGCACTTCTCAGAAACAAACAAAAAAAATGTGATAAATATTGCTTGGTTGAGTTCTTTTGTTGTGCACTGGCTGGTTGATTGGTTATTTTTTTTGTCTCTGTCCATCCCCCTGCTTTTCTTTAAAAAACAAGCATGTATCGAAGGATTCTCCTTGGAAGGTGGGGAAGAGGTGTGTCTTTTTTGCAATTATTTTAATTTTTTTTTTTATCCTCAACTGTCCACATAAAATCCAATTAAAAGATCTTTAATAGCAATGCTCAGATATTTGGGGAGTTTGTGCAGAAAAGGTCTTTGTCCTCAAAGAAGACTTAGTAGCTTTCCATTTAAATGTCAGTAAATATTTTTACAAAAAGTTAAATGTTTTTATTTTTAGCCAGTATTTGTGTGTTCTTTGTATCTTGCAATGAATGCCGCTGTTGCCTTCTGTTCACAAATGTAACAGTCATCCCTGGTGTAATGTGATTCACTGATACACAAGATTGCCATTATGCCATTTAAGAGGCTTCTGAAAGGAAAATGAGTATTTCTATATTAGAATAGAGCAATACAGCATCTGAAAACCTAAAAGGGAGGGAGGGTTGGGATAGCCAGGCAGTAGTAAGGGCTCATAAGATTTTTAAGATGATGCTGTTGTAGTATTGGAGTGACTAGTAAAGCAAACATTCAGAGATTCCAAACTCACTGGTAACATCAAAGTTGGTGCCTGGGAGAGGAGATAGACAGAAATAAGCAGCTGCACCCATAGTCTTTGTCTACCTGGACTTTAGTAAGGCCTTTGACACAGTCTTCCACAGCATCCTCCTGGAGAAGCTGGCTGGGCATGGCTTGGATGGGCATACGCTTTGCTGGGTCAAAAACTGGCTGAATGGCCAAGCACAGAGAGTTGAGGTGAATGGAGCTAAATCCAGTTGGCGACCAGTCACAAGCGGTGTTCCCCAGGGCTCAGTTTTGGGGCCAGTCCTGTTTAACATCTTTATCAATGATCTGGATAAGGGGATTGAGTGCTCCCTCAGCAAGTTTGCAGATGACACTAAGTTGGGAGGGAGTGTTGATCTGTCTGAGGGTAGGAAGGCTCTGCAGAGGGACCTGGATAGGCTGAATCAGTGGGCTGAGGCCAACTGTATAAGCTTCAACAAGATCAAGTGCGGGGTCCTGCACTTCAGTAGCAATAACCCTATGCAGCGCTACAGGCTTGGGAACGAGTGGCTGGAAAGCTGCCAGGCAAAAAAGGACCTGGGGTGTTAGTGGATAGCAGGATGACGATGAGCCAGCAATGTGCCCTTGTGGCCAAGAAGGCCAATGGCATCCTGGGGTGTATCAGAAGGGATGTGGTGAGTAGGTCGAGAGGGGTTCTCCTTCCCCTCTACTCTGCCCTGGTGAGACCACATCTGGAATATTGCATTCAGTTCTGGGCCGCTTATTTCAAGAAGGTCAGGGAATTGCTTGAAAGAGTCCAGCACAGAGCCACAAAGATGATTGAGGGAGT